>NW_027437843.1:0-98000 GCF_965140245.1 Athene noctua
AGCCGAGTCCAGAGCCGAGGTACGAGCGCAGCCTAGAGACGAGTACAGAGCCGAGCCCAGAGCCGAGCCTCGAGCCGAGCCCCGAGCCCAGCCGAGCACAGAGCCCAGAGCCGAGACTCGAGACGAGCCCCGAGACAATCCCCAAGCCCAGCCTAGAACCGAGGCGAACCGTGTCTAGAGCCGAACCCAGATCCGAGCACCGAGCGCAGCCTAGAGCCGAGCCGAGCCCAGAGCATAGCCTAGAGCCGAGCCCAGCGCCGGGCTTCTAGCCGAGCCCCGAGCCCAGCCATGCACAGAGCCCAGAGCCGAGCCTCGAGACGAGCCCCGAGACAATCCCCAAGCCCAGCCTAGAGCCGAGGGGAGCAGAGACCAGAGCCGAAGCGAGATCAGAGCCCTGAGCCCAGCCTAGAGCCGAGCCGAGTCCAGAGCCGAGGTACGAGCGCAGCCTAGAGCCGAGTAGAGAGTCGAGCCCAGAGCCGAGCCTCGAGCCGAGCCCCAGGCACAGCCGAGCACAGAGCCCAGATCCGAGCCTCGAGACGAGCCCCGAGACAATCCCCAAGCCCAGACTAGAGCCGAGGCGAGCCGAGTCCAGAGCCGAACCCAGATCCGAGCCCCGAGCCCATCCTAGAGCCGAGGCGAGCCGAGTCCAGAGCCGAACCCAGATCCGAGCCCCGAGCCCAGCCTAGAGCCGAGCCGAGGCCAGAGCCCAGCCTAGAGCCGAGCCCAGAGCCGAGCCTCTACCCGAGCCCCGAGCCCAACCGAGCCCCGAGCCCAGAGCCGAGCCTCGAGATCCGAGCCCCGAGACAATCCCCAAGCCCAGCCTAGAGCCGAGCCGAGCCCAGAGCCCAGCCTAGAGCCGAGCCCAGAGCCGAGTATCGAGCCGAGAATCGAGTCGAGCCCCGAGCCCAGATCCGAGCCTCGAGACGAGCCCCGAGACAATCCCCAAGCCCAGCCTAGAGCCGAGGCGAGCCGAGTCCAGAGCCGAACCCAGATCCGAGCCCCGAGCACAGCCTAGAGCCGAGACGAGTCCAGAGCCGAGCCCAGAGTCGGGCGCGATTTGAGCCTCGAGCCGAGCCAAGAGCAGAGCCGATCCCTGAGCCCAGCCCAAAGCCGAGAGCAGACAAGCCCAGAGCCGAGCCTCGAGCCCAGCCTAGAGCCGAGTCCAGAGCCGAGCCCAGAGCCGAGCCTCGAGCCGAGCCCCGAGCCCAGCCGAGCACAGAGCTCAGAGCCGAGTCTCAAGACGAGCCCCGAGACAATCCCCAAGCCCAGCCTAGAGCCGAGGCGAGCCGAGTCCAGAGCCGAACCCAGAGCCGAGCCCCGAGCTTAGCCTTGAGCCGAGCCGAGCCCAGACCATAGCCTAGAGCCGAGCCCAGCGCCAAGCATCTAGCCGAGCCCCGAGCCCAGCCGAGCACAGAGCCCAGAGCCGAGCCTCGAGACGAGCCCCGAGACAATACCCAAGCCCAGCCTAGAGCCGAGGTGAGCCGAGTCCAGAGCCGAAGCGAGATCAGAGCCCCGAGACCAGCCTAGAGCCGAGCCGAGTCCAGAGCCGAGGTACGAGCGCAGCCTAGAGCCGAGTAGAGAGCCGAGCCCAGAGCCGAGCCCCGAGACGAGCCCCGAGACAATCCCCAAGCCCAGACTAGAGCCGAGGCGAGCCGAGTCCAGAGCCGAACCCAGATCCGAGCCCCGAGCCCAGCCTAGAGCCGAGCCGAGCCCGGAGCCCGGCCTAGAGCCGAGCCCTGAGCCGAGCCCCGAGCCGAGCCCCGCCTCGAGACGAGCCCCGAGACAATCCCCAAGCCCAGCCTAGAGCCGAGGCGAGCCGAGTCCAGAGCCGAACCCAGATCCGAGCCCCGAGCACAGCCTAGAGCCGAGCCGAGTCCAGAGCCGAGCCCAGAGTCGGGCGCGAGCCGAGCCTCGAGCCTAGCCAAGAGCAGAGCCGATCATTTTGGCCAGCCCAAAGCCGAGAGCAGACAATTCCAGAGCCGAGCCTCGAGCCCAGCCTAGAGCCGATCCGAGTCTAGAGCCGAGCCCAGAGTCGGGCGAGATCTGAGCTTCGAGCCGAGCCAAGAGCAGAGCCGATCCCTGAGCTCAGCCCAAAGCCGAGAGAAGACAAGTCCAGAGCCGAGCCTCGATCCCAGCCTAGAGCCGAGTCCAGAGCGGAGCCCAGAGCCGAGCCTCGAGACGAGCCCCGAGACAATCCCCAAGCCCAGCCTAGAGCCGAAGCGAGCCGAGTCCAGAGCCGATCCCAGATCCGAGCCCCGAGCCTAGCCTAGAGCCGAGCCGAGCCCGGAGCCCAGCCTAGAGCAGAGCCCTGAGCCGAGCCACGAGCCGAGCCCCGAGCCCAGCCGAGCACATATCCCAGTGCCGAGCCTCGAGACGAGCCCCGAGAAAATACCCAAGCCCAGCCTAGAGCCGAGGCGAGCCGGGTCCAGAGCCAAACCGAGATCCGAGCCCCGAGCGCAGCCTAGAGCCGAGCCGAGTCCAGAGCCGAGCCCAGAGTCGGGCGCGATCTGAGCCTCGAGCCGAGCCAAGAGCAGAGCCGATCCCTGAGCCCAGCCCAAAGCCGAGAGCAGACAAGCCCAGAGCCGAGACTCGAGCCGAACCCCGAGCCCAGCCGAGCACAGAGCCCATAGGCGAGCCTCAAGACGAGCGCCGAGACAATCCCCTAGCCCAGCCTAGAGCCGAGCCGAGCCCAGAGCCCAGCCTAGAGCCGAGCCCTGAGCCGAGCCCCGAGCCGAGCCCCGAGCCCAGCCGAGCACATATCCCAGTGCCGAGCCTCGAGACGAGCCCCGAGACAATCCCCAAGCCCAGCCTAGAGCCGAGGCGAGCCGAGTCCAGAGCCGAACCCAGATCCGAGCCCCGAGCACAGCCTAGAGCCGAGCCGAGTCCAGAGCCGAGGTACGAGCGCAGCCTAGATCCGAGTAGAGAGCCGAGCCCAGAGCCGAGCCTCGAGCCGAGCCCCGAGCCCAGTCGAGCACAGAGCCCAGATCCGAGCCTCGAGACGAGCCCCGAGACAATCCCCAAGCCCAGACTAGAGCCGAGGCGAGCCGAGTCTAGAGCCGAACCCAGATCCGAGCCCCGAGCACAGCCTAGAGCCGAGCCGAGCCCAGAGCCCAGCCTAGAGCCGAGGCCAGCTCCGGGCATCGAGCCGAGCCCCGAGCCCAGCCGAGCACAGAGCCCAGAGCCGAGCCTCGAGATGAGCCCCGAGACAATCCCCAAGCCCAGCCTAGAGCCGAGGCGAGCCGAGTCCAGAGCCGAACCGAGATCCGAGCCCCGAGCACAGCCTAGAGCCGAGCCGAGTCCAGAGCCGAGCCCAGAGTCGGGCGCGATCTGAGCCTCGAGCCGAGCCAAGAGCAGAGCCGATCCCTGAGCCCAGCCCAAAGCCGAGAGCAGACAAGCCCAGAGCCGAGCCTCGAGCCCAGCCTAGAGCCGAGTCCAGAGCTGAGCCCAGAGCCGAGCCTCGAGCCGAGCCCCGAGCCCAGCCGAGCACAGAGCCCAGAGCCGAGCCTCAAGACGAGCCCCGAGACAATCCCCAAGCCCAGCCTAGAGCCGAGGCGAGCCGAGTCCAGAGCCGAACCCAGATCCGAGCCCCGAGCGCAGCCTAGAGCCGAGCCGAGCCCGGAGCCCAGCCTAGAGCCGAGCCCTGAGCCGAGCCTCGAGCTGAGCCCCGAGCCCAGCCGAGCACAGAGGCCAGAGCGGAGCCTCGAGACGAGCCCCGAGACAATCCCCAAGCCCTGCCTACAGCCGAGGCGAGCCGAGTCCAGAGCCGAACCCAGATCCGAGCCCCGAGCCCAGCCTAGAGCCGAGCCGAGCCCGGAGCCCAGCCTAGAGCCGAGCCCAGAGCCGAGCCTCGAGCCGAGCCCCGAGCCCAGCCGAGCCCAGAGCCCAGAGCCGAGCCTCGAGATGAGCCCCGAGACAATCCCCAAGCCCAGCCTAGAGCCGAGGCGAGCCGAGTCCAGAGCCGAACCCAGATCCGAGCCCCGAGCCCAGCCTAGAGCCGAGCCAAGTCCAGAGCCGAGTCAGAGTCGGGCGAGATCTGAGCCTCGAGCCGAGTCAAGACTAGAACCGATCCCTGAGCCCAGCCCAAAGCCGAGAGGTGACGAGCCCCGAGCCAATCCACGAGCCCAGCCCAGATCTGAGCCATGCCTAGCCCAGAGCCGAACCCAGATCCGAGCCCCTAGATGAGACGAGTCGAGACCATACCCTAAGCCCGAGCCGAGCCTTGAGCCGATCCCTGAGCTGAGTCGAGAGGCAAGCCCCGAGCCCGGCCCCGAGCTAGTCACCACGACCAGCTCCGTGTTGAGATGAGCCGAGCCCGGAGCCGAGCCCAAAGCCCAGCCCAGACCCGAGCCAAGCAAAGCCTAGAGCCGAGCCCAGATTCGAGCCCTGAACCCATCCCCGAGCTGATCACAGAGCCCAGCGCCTAGCCGAGACAAGACGATCCCAGAGCCGAACCCCGAGACAAGCCCATAGCCGAGCCCCACGAAGACCCAAGCCGAGCCCCGAGTTGACCTGAGCCAAGTCCCGAGCCGAGCCCAGAGCTCAGCCTTGAGCCAAAACCCGAGCCGAGACCATAGCCGAGCTGAGCCAAGCACCGAGCCAAGCCCGAGTTGAGCTGAGCCAAGCCCAGAGCCGAGCCCAGAGCCAAGCCCAGAGCCAAGCCAAGTCTAGCCAAAGACTGATCCGAGCCACTGGCACAGACCAGAGCCGAGACCCGAGCCTACCCCCGAGCCCAGCCCAGAGCTGAGCTGAGACAAGCCCAGAGACGAGCCCTGAGCCAAGCCTGAAGCCGAGTAGAGGTGACCGCCGAGCCAAGCCGCAAGCCGAGCTCCGAGCCGAGCCGAGCCGATCCTAGCCCTGAGCCTGGCCCGGAGCCAAGCCGAGGCAAGCCCCGAGCTGAGCCCCGAGCCAAGGCCAGCCGACCCCGAGCCTTGACCAGAGCCCAATCCCGAGACAAGCCAAGTGGTGAGCCAATCCCCGAGCCCAGTCCCCAGCCAAGCAAGTCGAACCCAGAGCTGAGACCCAAGCCCGGCCCCGTACTGATCCCCAAGCCCCGCCCCAAACTCATCCTGGAGCTCAGCTCAGAGCCGAGCCGAACCCAGAGCCTAGACCCGAGCCGAGCCCCGAGCCGAGACGCGAGTCGAGCCCAAAGCCCAGCCCCGGGTCGAGCCGAGCCCAGCCCCGAATCAAGCTCCAAGTTGACCTGAGCCAAGCTGTGAGACCAGCCCCAAGACGATCCCCGAGCCGAGCCCCAAGCGGAGGCCAGCCGAACACGAGCACAGACCAGAGCCTAGGCCCGAGACGAGATGAGCCCTGAGCCAAGTCGAGCCGGGCCCAGGGCCGAGCCAAGCCGAGCCCCGAGCTCAGACCCGAGCTGATCCCCGACACAAGCCCCGAGCTGAGCCGCAACACAAGTCCCAAGCTGAGCTCTGAGCCGAGCCCCGAGATGAGGCCAGCTGACCCCGAACCTAGACCAGAGCCCTGCCCCGAGCTGAGCTGAGAACCGAGCCAAGCCCCGAGTTGAGCTGAGCCGAGTCCAGAGCCCAGCCCCTAGCCGAGCTGAGCCTAACCCCGAGTCCAACCTCGAGCGGACCGCCAAGCCGAGACTCGAGCTGAGCCCCTAGCTGAGCCAAGCCGATCCCAGAGCCAAGCCCCTAGCCCAGCCCAGAGCCGAGACGAGCGAAGCCCAGAGTTGAGACGAGAGACTATCCCCGAGCCCAGCCCCGAGCTGATCTCAGAGCCCAGCCCCGAGCCAAGCCAAGCCGAGCAGAGCCCAGAGCCGAAACATGAGCCTAGCTTAGCCCAGTCAAGCCCAGCCCCGAGCCCAACCTTGAGCCTAGCCGAGAGGAGCCCTAGCCGAGACCCGAACCTAGCTGAGCCTAGCCCTGAGCCGATCACGGAGCCGAGCCTCGAGTCGAGCCAAGTCTAGCCCCAAGCCGAGCCAAGAGCCCAGCCCCGAGACGAGCCGAGTCCAGAACCAAGCCCCGAGCCTAGCCTCGAGCCGATACCCGAGCCGAGCCTCGAGCCGATCCAAGCCTCGAGCCAAGCCAAGCCCAGAGCCGAGCCCCGAGCCGAGCCTGGAGCTGAGACTAGAGCCGAGCAGAGCTGAGCACCGAGCCGAGCCCCGAGCCAAGCCGAGCCGAGCCTAGCCCTGAGCTGATCCCTGAGCCCAGCACTGAGCCAAGCCAAGTTGAGCCCATAGCCGAACCCCAAGCCGAGCCTCGAGCCGATCCCCGAGCTCAGCCCAAAGCCAAGCCCTGAGCCAAGCCCCGAGCCGAGCCCAGAGCCGAGCCTCAAGCACCCAGCAGAGCCCAGAGCACAGCTTCTAGTCGAGCCCAGCCCTAATCTGAGCCCCGAGCCCAGCCCTGAACCGAGCCGATCCGAACTCAGAGGCAATCCCAGGGCCGAACTGAGCCAATTCCAGACCCGAAACCTGAGCTGAGCAGAAAAGAGCCCCGAACCGAGCCGAGCTCCGAGCGGACTGGAGTTGAAACCCAAGCCGAAACCTGAGCCGAACACTTAATCGAGCCAAGCCCAGAGCCGATATGAGCTGAACCCCAAGCCAAGACGAGCTGAGCCCTGAGCTAAAACCCAAGCCCAAACTCAAGCCGTGACACGAGCTGAGACCCGAGCTGAAACTCGAGCCCAGACTCAAGCCGAGCCGAGCCCCGACCTGAGCTGAGCCAAACACGGAGCCAAGCACCGAGCCGAACATAGCCCAGACCCAAACCCTTAAACGAGCCAAAACCCGAGCCCAGCCTCCAACAGAACCGAGCCGAAACCCGCGCTGACCCCGAGCTGAGCTGAACCGAACCCTGCCCCAAGCTGAGCCCCGAGCCCAGCTCAAAGCCAAGCCTCGACCACTGAGCAGAGCCCAGAGTGCAGCTTCTAGCCAAGCCACGAGCCCAGCCACGAGCCGAGCCAAGCAGAGCAACTAGCCAAGCCCCAAGCCCAGCCCAGAGCGGAGCCAAAACATGAGCCGAGGCCCGAGTCGAGCCCACCCAAATCCCGAGACGAGACGAGATGAAACCCGATCCCACACTCGAGCCAAGCCACAAGCCTGGCCCCGAGGCAAGCCGATCCCCGAGCTGAGCCCAGAGCCAAGCCGAAACCTGAGCCGAGCCTCGAGTCGAGCTATGACACGAGCCCAGCCCAGCCCCGAGCCCAGCTCTGAGCCAAGCCGAGCTGAACCCTGAGCCGAGATGAGCCGAGCAGAGCCGAGCCCTGAAACGAAACCCAAGCCCAGACTCGAGCCAAGCAATGAGCCGAGCTGAGCCCCGAGCCGAGTGCAGCTGAAACTTGACCCGACCCAGAGCCGAACCTAGCTGAATCCTGAGGAGAGACAAGCCGAGCCAAGCCCAGCCCAGAGCCCAGCCCAGAGCCGAGCCTCGAGCACTGAGCAGAGCCTGGAGCGCAGCTTCTAGATGAGCCTGAGCCCAGCTGTTGGAGAACGGCTTGCAGAGAGCAAGGCCATGGGTCTCTGCAGAAGCTGATTGCAGCCATCTGAGGTAAACAAAGGAAAAAACCCAGGGTACAGTTATGCCAAATAACAGACTGTTATGTTAACAAAGAGAGAAACTGAGGTACACAATGGCCTTGATGGTAAAACAACCTTGGGAAAGGAGGCAGGCCAGAAGAGGGAAGATGTTGTGACGTATCTGAAATGCCACAAGGGGCTGGGATATTATAATGTGGCCTTTTACATGTATCCAATAGATTTGTGAGTAGTATGCATGATTATTGTAGAGTGCTTATATAAGGTGTGATTTCTTTCAATAAAGTTGAAGCTTGCTCTATCATTCACATTGAATTGGCTGCTTGCTTCCTCCGCCCGTCGCAAGTGGCGCACTGAACAGGGTTACCCGAACCCTGCTTTTCCACCAGACAGAATCCGGGAAGCGATGGAACGGATTTTCGGAGCAGGAAGGTGAGAAGGTCACTGCCTGGTGCAGGAGATGTGTGCCGTCTCCTGAAGCGCCGGGATTTGTAAGGCTGACATTGGAGCAGCGGATCCACAATATTGCTTCAGGAGATACTGCGGACCGAGAGGGCTAATGAGGAATAGGCCGAAGTGGTATATCCAGGAAAGGCCATAATGAAGGCTGAATTTGGGGAAACCTAGGAAAAGCCAGCACTGGTTGTTAGCTACTGAAGGGATACTGCTGAAGGTCGTCAAGCTACGATACAGGAAAAGGAATCAAAACAAGTCTGCCCGGGCAGGACAATGGAACAAGAGGTAGCCCTCAAGATTTTTGCTTTTTAGAAAAGCGGGGAGTAAGTCCGATAAAAAACTTAGCCGCACTGATTGGTCTGGGCAAGGCTAAGGGACACTTTAAAGAGACAAATTTATTGTTTGAAGAAGCAGTATGGTGTGATAATCTTTTAGACTCTGATGCTGTAAATCCTGAAAAAGAATCTGAACTGTCTGGTCTGTATCCTCCCTTAATTGGGGATGATCTGTAGATAAAAGTGAGGCGAAAAAACCGTAAAAGTGAGGCGAAAAAACTTTGGTGCAAGGGAATATGGACACGGCAAGAAAAATTCTTACTCCTGTAAGCTATGAGCTGAGTCATCAGCCACGTTGGGAAGAACGGCATTTTTCTGTTATTAAAGATTTAAGCATTAATAAGAACGGGCTGCAAAAACTCAGACTACAACAGCTGTACTGGAGGCGATGGCTCAGGGATATCGATTGGCCCCATAAAAACTGGCTAACACTTTTAAGAAAAAACGGCATTCACGCTGGCACAGTACTCTATCTGAAAAACCGAGCGTGTGGATCTCCGTGCTCAGCGTTCGGAGCTGGCGGCGGCGGCCCGGGGCCTCCCTGACCCCCCCGCCGCGGAGCAGCTGCCTGCGGCTGAGCCCGGCACTGCGCGCTCGCCCCCCCCCCCCCGCCAAAAGCGGCAGGGGTATGCGGCACAGGCTTTATATGTTCTTAATGGAATCTTCGTATTTGTAATATTTGTCACTTTATGTTGTGAGTGATAAGTGTCAGGAGCTCCTTTGTGTGTGTGTGTGATTGTGTGTGTGTGTGTGTCTGTGTGTGTGTGTGTGTGAGACGCGGCCCACTGCAGCCGCGGAGTTCTCCGCCCAGGGAAGCGGCCGACCAGGAACTGCAGGGTCCTAATGCCCGCCCGCTGGGGCATCGGTGCTGCAGTTTGTTTAGGCTCAGTGTTCTCAGTGTTACAGGTGAAATACCTCCTCTAGCAGGGGGCAGTCATTCTGTGTTGATTGTTGTTTTGAATTTAGGTGCGTGCTCTGCGGGGAGAGTGCACCTCTGTACCATCTGCCTAATGAAAATACTGTTAAAAAATCATCGGCAACCTTACAGGGGTTGTTTGTTTTACCAGGGGTCATAGATGCTGATTATGAAGAGAAAAATCAAAATTATGGTCTGTACCCCTATGTTCAGTAACAAAAAAAAAGTAAAAAAATGTTCAGCTTGTTAAAGAAGCTGCAATTACTCAGGATTTGGATCAGCAGGTACCCCTTAAATATTTTTGGACTAAAACAGTAACACAAGGTTAACTTCTGGTAAAATGTACTCTCGTTAAAGCTAAAAAATCTGTCGAGCTGACATGCATTTTAGATACTGCTGCAGATGTGACCATAATATCTGTGAGCAGATTGGCTGTTAGCTCTGGTACCTCAAATGCTTTTCAGGGTTGGTGTCATGCTTTAACAATTTAAAGCAAGGATCTCATTCATGTAAGGGGCCCAGAAAGCTGGGTAGCAAATATTCATCCATTTATATTGGAAAACCCCTATTGCATTTTGGGGTCATAACTGTATAACTCAATGAAGAACTCAAATTGGATCAAATTTGTCTTAATCACCACTGTAGCACAACCCACCCTGAAACCCACCCTGACACTAACCTTGTGAACTGAATCACCTGTGTGTATTGTCCTGCAACAACTTAAAACTGTTATTAAGACTTTAAAAGATTTACAGACACTGTTAGGAACCATAAATTGCTTACAGCCATTGTGGGCCTAACTCATGATCATCTGCATAGCATTTTTGATATTTTGTGAAAAGATCCTTCACTGACATCACCCAAAGTACTTACAGAAAAAGCAAAACAAGATCTTCACCATATAGCTAATAAGCATCGCAAGTACACTGCATTCCCCCACAGGACAAACCATCGTAGAAAGAGCGCACCAGACCTTGAAAGTGCTTTTGCAAAAACAAAAGGGGGGAGAGAGCTTGGCTCCAGGTCAACCATTTGCTCTGCTGTAAAACGCATGCATTTTTTCCACCAGAATGCCAGAGCAACACAAAACCAGTCTTCTTTATCAAGGCATCCAGCTAAAAACATCCCTGCAACTTGCCCTGAATACGAGAAAGACTCCATCTCTTCAAACCTTTTAAACATCTCCCCTGTGCTACAGGTGTCACCAATATTGTGTCATTTTTCATCACAGATACCAAATCAACAAGAAGTCCAGAGCAAAGCTCAAGTGTTAACAAAAACCTAGAAAGGGGTAACTGGGAAGGACCATTTCCTTTAATAACCTGGGGAAGAGGTTATGCTTGTGTCTCCACAGGTCTCATCTCCAATGGTCACCGACAAGGTGTGTGCAACCACACCTGAGGGTGAGAGGCAGCCAGCACTCAGGATCCAGCTGTGGGTGCTGTGGGTGCCCCTGTGCCAACAGTTTGCGATCACTTTGACTGATCTTTTAAGCAGAATGTCTGAGTAATGTTTGCTACTGCAACAGGACAAACTACACTACAGTTGCCAATTCTGTTAAGAGAAAATGCTAACAGTAATTGTAACTCCTTTATGAAATATATAGGCTCACTAGTCACTTGTGCAAAATGTAGTTTAGATAAAATATAGTTATTAATAAGGATAAGATGCTGTAAGAATGTGTGTATTCCACTTCCTTTGTTTAGTAATATTAAGAATTAAGAGCTCAAGTGTTTAACCTTATTTAGAAACTCCCTTGGTTTTCCCCCTGGAGTACTGGCCAGGCTCTGGGTGGAACCCAACAGGAGGATGAAATCAGATGTTTCCGCTCAAAGAAAGCTGCCAGTTATTTTGGCCTGTTGCTTTAAAGGCTGGACCTGCTTGCAGCGACTTTGGATGCCTCACCTACGGATGGACGCATCACGTAGGGTTTCCAGTTTGTGAGGAAGGGCACTCTAAATTCTCGCTGCATCCAGGGTTCCCTAGCAGTTGCGGATCTGAATGTTAGTACCGTATTTTCCTTACTGTTTATTTTTGTACTATTTAGTCATATCCCTTAAATATGGATAGTGAAATTAGTCTACTATTTTTAATTAGAACTATTCTAAGTATGCTGTGTTTTGAAGTTTGTCTAACCCTTAATTGATACAGCTCTCAAACAAGTCTTGCAGGTGCCGCAGCAAAACAAAGAAAAAGGAGGGCTGGAAGGCATCGGCCTCACACAGCTTCTAACAAACAGCTAAGCTTTAATGAAGAACAGGCCTCGTAAGATAGATAAGAAACTGCAGAGTGTGCCAAGGTGGCAGGGAAAGATCAATCAGGACAGCAGGCATTTTGCCTGGGCTTAGCAACTGCTGCCGACCCATCCCAGACCTGTTTGGTATGCCATTTGTACTGGTCATTATGGTTGGTATAATCAGACAATCTGGCTGAGATGGCAAGATGTGACTCCTTCAGCAGTACCGGTGAATAGCACTAGGTTTTGTAGTGATGTTTATACAATAAATTTACATCTTGAAGAAGGAAGAGGGTTTAATAATGATTTGACTAAAAGGTTACCAATTATTAGATGGTTAAAAAATTTTTGTTTTTACATGGAATAACAGTTTAAATTGTCATTGTAATCCTTTTAATGGTGTTAACCTGTGTGTGGAAGTGTTTTATGAGAATGATGGACTGAACAATAAAAGGGGTCTGGATCACTCAAAAACAAAAAGGGGGATTTGTGGAATGCCTGGGAAACAACGGACATGTTATGAGTGATCCAGACTGAGTGGCATCACTGTAATCAGGCTGTAGCTGTTGGGAAGAACACCGGCAAGGCCGAGAGGATGAGAAACTGCGTGAGTAGCAAAGAAATAAGGATGCTGGACTGTGGGAAATAAGATGTTTGCCTAACAGAAGAACTACGTGTGAACACCATAACGGGACCAACCATAGAGGGCGTGAAGGCTTGTGGACAGTAGTATAGAACCAATCCTAGTTTGTTTGCTTTCATGTGATTGCTCTTCGATAGTATGTGGGATGCTTTGTACTTGATAAGGTACCTTCGACAGTTTAAGGTGCGCTGTATTACAGAGTCGAGCTGCCATACACTTTCTTTTGCTTGCCCAGGGGCATGGATGTAAAGATTTTGATGGGATGTGTTGTTTTAATCTATCCGACCACAGTCAATTAATTCAAAACCAATTACAATGGATGAAGCAACGTTTACAAAAAACACAAGTGGTTGTCAATCCTTGAGACAAATGGTTACAATCTGTGTTTGGTCTGTCCCTATGGCTACAAGGTCTGTTACAAGAAGGATTGCGGTGATTAGGAATAGTACTATTGATTGTAGTAATTATTAAAATAGCATATATTTGTATAATGACAAATATTAGTAAATTTATGCTTGTGCAGCCTGCACAAAAAGAAGAAGGGGGAATTGTTGGAGAACGGCTTGCAGAGAGCAAGGCCATGGGTCTCTGCAGAAGCTGATTGCAGCCACCTGAGGTAAACAAAGGAAAAAACCCAGGGTACAGTTATGCCAAACAACAGACTGTTATGTTAACAAAGAGAGAAACTGAGGTACACAATGGCCTTGATGGTAAAAACAACCTTGGGAAAGGAGGCAGGCCAGAAGAGGGAAGATGTTGTGACATGTCTGAGATGCCACAGGGGGCTGGGATATTATAATGTAGCCTTTTACATGTATCCAATAGATTTGTGAGTAGTATGCATGATTATTGTAGAGTGCTTATATAAGGTGTGATTTCTTTCAATAAAGTTGAAGCTTGCTCTATCATTCACATTGAATCGGCTGCTTGCTTCCTCCGCCCGTCGCACCCAGCCCCAAGTCGAGCCAGCCGAGCCGAACCTTATTTAGCATTTCTTGCAGTGTAGGTTGGTATCGTACATATAAAATACCTTATTTAGCCATTCCTGCAGTGTAGGTTGGTATCTTACATAGATAACGCCTTATTTAGCCTTTCGTGCTCTGTAGGTTGGTATTGTACTTTTATAAAACCTCATTTAGGCTTCCGTGCAATGTAGGTTTGTATTGCAAGTATAAATTCCTTATTTAACATTTTGCATGGAATAGATTTGTATCATACGTTTATAGTGCCTTATTTAGCTTTTCGTGCAGTGCAGGTTGGTATCATACATTTATAATGCCTTACTTGGTCTTCTGTTCAGTGTAGGTTGGTATTGTAATTTTATAATGCCTTACTTAGCCTTTTGTGCAGTGCAGGTTGGTATTGTACGTATAAAATGCCTTATTTAGACTTTTGAACAATGTAGGATGGTATCGTATGTATAAAATGCCTTATTTAGCCTTCCGTGCAGTGTAGCTTTTCATCGTGAGTATAAAATGCTTTCTTTAGTCTTTTGTGCTGTGTAGGTTCGTATCGTGTTTATAATATGCATTATTTATTCTTTCGTGCAGTATATGTTGGTATCGTACGTATAAAATGCATTATTTAGCCTTTCATGCGGTGTAGATTGGTATTGTGTGTATAAAATGCCTTATTTATCTTTTTGTGTGGCATAGGTTGTTATCGTATGTTTATAATGCCTTATTTAGCCTTTTGTGCGGTGAAGGTTGGTATCTTGCGTATAAAATTACTTATTTGGTCTTTTGTGCGTTGTAGGTTGATATCGTACATATAAAATGCCTTGTTTAGCATTTTCTGTGGTGTAGGTTTTTATCGTGCATATAAAATGCCTTATTTAGCCTTTCGTGATGTGTAGGTTCATATCTTGCATATAAAATGCCTTCTTTAGGCTTTTTGTGCGGTGTAGGTGGTTTCTTGCGTATGAAATGCCTTTTTTAGACTTTCGTGTGCTGTAGGTTGGTATCGTACATATAAAATGCCTTATTTACCCTTCCATGCAATGTAGGTTGTTATCGTACGTTTATAATGCATTATTTAGCCTTTCGTGCTGTGTAGGTTGGTATCTTGTGTAAAAAATGCCTTATTTAGCCTTTTCTGCATTGTAGGTTGCTATCATACGTATAAAATGCCGTATTTATACTTTCATGCAGTGTAGGTTGGTATCGTACCTATAAAATGCCTTATTTAGCCTTTCATGCTGTGTAGGTTGTTTTCTTATATTATGCCTTATTTAACTTTTTGTGTGGTGTAGGTAGGTATCGTGCGTATAAAATGCCTTATTTAGACTTTCCTGCATTGTAGGTTGGTATCTTGCTTATATAATGCCTTATTTAAACGTTCAAACTTTGTAGATTGGTATTGTACGTTTATAAAACCTTATTTAGCCTTTCGTGGGGTGTAGATTAGTATTGTAAATTTATAGTGCCTTATTTAGATTTTTGTGCGGTGTATTTGGGTATCGTACATATGAAATGCCTTTTTTAGCCTTTCGTGCGCTGTAGGTTGATATCTTGCATATATAATGCCTTATATAGTGTTTTGTGTGGTTTAGGTTGGTATCGTGCGTATAAAATGCCTTATTTAGTCTTTCGTGTGGCGTAGGTTGTATCGTACGTATAAAATGCCTTAGTCTTTCGTGCTGTGTAGGTTGGTATCGTTTGTATAAAATGCCTTATTTAGCCTTTCGTGCGTCGTAGGTTTA
The DNA here is from genome assembly GCF_965140245.1 of Athene noctua. Classification (NCBI taxonomy): domain Eukaryota; kingdom Metazoa; phylum Chordata; class Aves; order Strigiformes; family Strigidae; genus Athene; species Athene noctua. The sequence goes on from NW_027437843.1 coordinate 14,780, forward strand.
TAATTTACGTATGTAATGCCTTTTTTAGCTTTACGTGCGGTGTAGGCTGATATCTTGCATATAAAATGCCTTATTTAATCTTTCGTGCAGTGTAGGTTGTTATCGTGTGTATATAAGCCTTATTTAGCCTTTCGTGTGGTGTAGGCTGATATCTTGCATATAAAATGCCTTATTTATTCTCTCGTGCAGTGTAGGTTGTTATCGTGTGTATATAAGCCTTATTTAGCCTTTCGTGCGGTGTAGGTTGATATCTTGCATATAAAATGCCTTATTTAGCCTTTCATGCTGTGTAGGTTGGTATCTTGTGTATAAAAGTGACTATTTAGCCTTTCATGCTGTGTAAGTTGGTATTGTGGGTATAAAATGCGTTATTTAGCCTTTTGTGTTGCGTAGGTTGTTGTCGTACATTTATAATGCCTTATTTAGCCTCTCATGCTGTGTAGTTTGGTGTCTTGCGTATAACATTACTTATGTGGTCTTTCGTGCAGTGACGGTTGATATCGTACGTATAAAATGCCTTATTTAGCCTTTCGTAAGTTGTAGTTTGGTATCTGTCCTGGTTCAACTAGGATGGGGTTAAGTTTCCCCAGCAGAGAGGGGGAAGGGATCTCCAGCCGGGTTATTCATACCATGCTGACGTCAGGTCCAGGGGGCAGAAACCTTTTTTACTTTCTCTTTGGCTTTTTGGTGGAGGGGAGCTGTTCCGTCACCATTTTGCGGTACTTCTCTGTATATCTTTTGTCTTGTTTACTGTTAATGCTGTTTATTGTTGTTATAATTGCTACTGTTGTTGTTCAGATTGTTTATCACACTGTTGTATTAAATTTCTTCTTATTTTAGCCCGGGGTTTGTGCCTCACTTCCAGCCCGACCGGCTGCGGGTGGGGTAGGGGCAACAGCAACGTGCTCTCCGGTCCCGGCAGGGTTTAAACCACCACAGTATCGTACATCTAAAATGCCTTATTTAGCCTTACGTGTGGTGTAGGCTGGTATCTTGCGTATAAAATGCCTTATTTATCTTTTTGTGTGGCGTAGGTTGTTATCGTATGTTTATAATGCCTTATTTAGCCTTTTGTGCTGTGTAGGTACTGGTATCTTGCGTATAAAATTACTTATTTAGTCTTTTGTGCAGCGTAGGTTGATATCGTACCTATAAAATGCCTTATTTAATGTTTCATGAGGTGTAGGTTGGTATTCTGCATATTAAATGCATTATTTAGCCTTTCGTGCCGTGTAAGTTTATATTGTACGTATAAAATGCCTTATTTAGCCTTTCATGTGGTGTAGATTGGTATTGTGCATATAAAATGCCTTATTTAGCCTTTTGTGTGGTGTAGGTTGCTATATTGGGTATGAAATGCCTTATTTAGGCTTTCCAGCAGAGTAGGTTGCTAACATGCGTATGAAATGCCTTATCTAGCTTTTCGTGCAGTTTAGTTTGATATCTTGCCTTTAAAATGCCTTATTTAGCATTTCGTGAGGTGTAGGTTGGTATCATATGTATAAAATGTCTTATTTAGCCTTTCACCCAGTGTAGATTGTTATCTTGCATATAAAATGCCTTATTTAGCCTTTTGTGCTGTGTAGGTTGGTATCTTGCATATAAAATTATCTATTTATCCTTTCGTGCAGTGGAGGTTGGTATCGTACGTATAAAATGCCTTGTTTAGCCTTGTTGTGCTGTGTTAAGGATGGTATCTTGGGTATAAAATCCCTTATTCAGGCTTTTGTTGGTGTAGGTTTGTTTCTTGCGTATTTAATGCCTTAGACTTTCGTGTGTTGTAGGTTGGTATCATATGTATAAAATGCCTTATTAAGCCTTTCCTGTTGTGTAGGTTGGTATCTTGTGTATAAAATGAATATTTAGCATTTTGTGCGTTGTAGGTTGGTACTGTATGTATAAAATGCCTTACTTAGCCTTTCGTGCAGTGTAGGTTGGTATCCTACGTAAAAATGCCTTATTTAACCTTTCATGCAGTGTAGGTTGGTATCGTGTATAAAATGCCTTATTTACCCTTTCTTGCAACGTAGGTTGGTATCGTACGTATAAAATGCCTTTTTTAGGCTTTCGTGTGGTGTAGGTTGATATCTTGCTTATAAAATGCTTAATTTAGCCTTTTGTGCATTGTAGTTTGATATTGTACATTTATAATGCCTTATTTAGCCTTTTGTGTGGTGTAGGTTGGTTTCTGAAACGCTGGGGTTTCAACCCCAAGCCCCAAATCAAGGTTGACACATGGGTGACTCCCACAGCCCTTCCCAAACGGGGGGTGAGTTTCCCTTTAGGCTTCCCCCCAGGGTGGAGCCGGCCTGGCAGACAGAGCCGTTGGGTAAAGGAGCCCCGGGTGTCTGCATTGAGTGACCAAAGGTCAGGTGTCCCACTGAGGGATAACAGCTGGGACCAGTTACTGGAATGGGGGGTGTCTGTCTGTGAGGTGTATGCACTATGCAGAGTTTCCTGTTGGGGAGGCACTTTCTGATTCTCTGGAACTGGACTCCAATTAGGTCTGGTTTTTGTAAACATGGGCTGTATAGAGGTTCAGTTTGTGGCTTCCTTGGTCTTACATGTTTGGTTTGTCGACTCGGTTGTCTCCCGTCCCTTCTATGGGAGACTGCATTTCACCATTTATTCCACCCATTGTTGGTTGTGTGGTGTCATTGTTGGGGTCAGTGGGATTGATGTCGATTGTGTATAATCTGACTTGTTTGTACCCCCAGCGCTCACCCATGTACTGACCCTTTTGTGTCAAATACAATTTGATGATTGGTTCATCTTTATGCTGGCTGTGTCCTTTATGCTAGGCCTGATAATTGACAAAACAATAGTGGGAGGGAATTCTTAGTGAAATTAAATTGGCTTTTTAAATATGTAGATGTGGCAGATTGTGACACTGGCAGACTCTTGTTTTTATGAATATGCCAACTTTTGGAATCTGGCTCCTTGCTGGATGGAGGAAGTGGGAGTGGGGAAGGTAAGGACCTGATCCAGAGAGGAGTGAGGAGGTTAAAAGGGTAGGGCTGACTAGAGGGTGGGCTTTGTTCTGTTAGAAATGGGGAGGATGATGAAGTGCTGCTGAGGGAGGAAGGGTTGAAGGTAAGAAGACGGACTGAGTATGGGTTGGGGTGGAGTTCACTGCAGGTCATGTGAAAAAGGAAGCCATAAAGCGTTGGGAAGGAAAGAAGTTTAAAGGAAATTTGGGGCTAGTGGAGCTCTGAAAGTGAAGAGGGTGGAAAGTAGGTCAGTGGAAGGAGCTGGAAAGATGGGAGAGAGATTTTTCTTTGTAAATCAGGCAGGAGTTAAGGGAGAAGCTGGGAGCTAAACAGGTCAAGAGCTGGCAGAACTGATTGCCAAGAAAAATTTGTAACCTTTCTGTTACCTCAGATATTGAGATCCAGGGCTTAGTCTTATTTTCTATGGATATTGGCTCTAAGGGACAGTGTGCAGAGGACAATAAGGCAGCGTGTAAAATCTGCATTGCTGGCAACAACCTGTCAGGCATTTCAGCTGAAAGAGGGACCTAATGCAGTTTTTCTACTGTAAATGCCACAGTGTGGACAGTAGTGTTGAGTCTGTTTGCATTTTCATTAGTCAGTTTAACAGAGTTTTTCCTTTGGATGAAAACAAGAAGTTGTCATTTTTGTCTTTACTCTTTAAGAACAGAAATGCCATGGAAAGCAATTTGATCTTTTTATCAAAGCTATACCTGTTCTTTTGAAACACTTTACCTTCTCTGAGCCTGTAAAAGGGGAAAGAAAAAAAAAAGGAAAGGAGTATTTCTGCATCTAGATTCATAGAGATTGATGCCTATAACTTCTATTCATGTGAGCTCTGATCAAATGTAAATGACAAAGTATCCTTAGCACTGACATCTTCCCGAATTTGATAATTCAAGTCTTTATACAAAATCCATTTGCTCCCTTCTGATGTGACAATTATGTGCTCTTCTTGCAGTAGACGACAATACTTCTTTTTCTGTATCTTTTTCTCCTTTCACCTGGTATTTACCAGGGGCAACTATTTTCACAGCTGTTGTTCAGACGTCGCTTTTGTGTTCCTTATTTTGCAAGTATATAATATGGGAAATATTTTTTACTTTGTGTTTAAGGCTTGTGTGATAAATTGTTTTCTTAAATGATTTGGCATTTTTCACATTAAAAGGAATTTATGAACAGTTTCAGAACAAGACTACGGCTGTATTAAGTAGATTTAGATGAAGGGGGGGGGGGGGGGGGGGAGGGGAAGCAGTCAGTAGAAGCCACAGACTCTTCTATGGACAGAATTGTATTCGGGAGAGCATATACCTGCAGATAGAAAGGTAAGCTTCTGAAGTGAATTCTGTGTGTCTACTGTGTTGGTATTTCTGAGGGAATTATTAAAAGACGTGGTGTCACCCGTTTATTCATACTGTACTTTCACTGTTTAACCCTGTGCTTCAGGGGTTCTGCTGGTCAGCAAATTCTGTGGTCAAAAATAACCAAGGCACAGGTGGGTCAGTTAACCCTGGCTTGGGTCCCTGTAGTCATGACACCACGCTGCAGTGTGATGCGGGCGCGGGGGAGTTGTTGGTTGAGGGTGGCAAGCAGAGAAAATGTCTTTTTTGAAGTGGCTGATACCTTAAAGTGCATGTCAAGCTACAGCCTTGTGTTGGGGCTCAGAGACTGGCTGCTGCTGGGATGGGATGTCAGGTTGGGCCTCACAGTGGTGTAAAGATTTCTGAGGTGCTATTTAATATGCCTTGTTCACACCTACACTGATAAACTGATCACCAGAGATACATTTTCAGGACTTTTTTCCCCCCCTATGTCAGACAGAAGGTAACTTTTGGGAGATTTTTGCTTTCCCCATACCTTGGCATGTTGTTCTTTGTATTGCCCATTCCTGTGCCAGAGGAAGGTGCCTGCAATCAGTAAAGGTTGTGCAGAACAAAACATCAATTAAAGAAATGAAGAGTCATGGCTGGGCTTCAGCTGCTGCTAGCTCCCAGGCACACGTTAAGGATACGTGTTGTGTGTAACACAGTGTCTACTGAATGGAAATTAGTTCTCAGCTACAAAGTCACTTGTTTTTACACTGAATCCCTTCTAAATTTGAATCCTTTCTATTGGAAGAAGAGGTTAAAAAAAGGAGGATTATATTCTATGATTTGATCAAGTGGGAAAATGTTTATGTCTTAAACAAGAATCATCATTGATAAGTGAGAAGTGCCTCGATTTCAGAGACAAGCTGCCAGGCTGCTCCTACTGCCTGTCAAGTTTCTAAGAGCAGAAGGGAAGCAGAAGTAAAGTTAATGCCTCAGGACAGTACGGTTTAGTAACAGGATATGATCAGAGCTGATATATTTACGTGAAATGGAGTGTTCCTGAGGTCTTGTGAATGTATATACTCATAAACATGCATATACTTTATTTTGGTATTTCTAAAGCAAGAAAATAATGAAAAAATAAAATGTCCTCCCTACTTTTCTGTGTCCAGATGCAAAATCAGGAGTGAAACAACCCATTGAGAAGTGAGTAGGAACCTACAAAGCTTATTTGTGCAAACGAAATCCTCACAGCAGACAGACTTAGGGTGGGTGTTGGTGGATGTCAGGTTCTTCATTGCCTGAATTAGGCACTGGTAAGACAAGACATGGAATTCTCAGCATGTTGGTGTCTTTGTGATGTTTTTATTTCAAAGAGGTACAGATACATGAATAAAAATCTTGGGCTTAAGGGAAAGGAGTAGTCAGCCATTCAGCCATGGTTCATGAGTGGCAGCAGGATTTGTTTTAATAACTTGAGTTGTGGAACTGGATGCCAAACTATTCTGAACTCAATGGAGTCAGCTGTCTGCAGGAAGGACCTAGAGGTGGAAGAGAACAGAACTGAAGCAGGGATGCTGTGCTTACTAACAGAAGAAAGGAAGGCACCATTAATGCATAGTTTTTCTCCTGGAGAGCATTCACCTTACATACAGTCTGCATAACAAAGGCATTTGGGACGTTATTAAATGCTCTGAAGTGATACACTGATTTTCTGAGGCGCATTTATTGATGCACTGTAGGGGGACTGTAAGGTCTATTAACTGGAGAAGTTCAAAGATACTGTTGTTCAATATTTATTTAAAAAAATATTTCCATGCAGCAGGGTGTCTGATAAATGTTTTAGGATCTTCTGTTGTCCCTGTGATGCACACTTCAGTTTGTTTAACGAATCTCTGCTCTCTGGACCTGACACACGAAGCTGCCAAAAACTAAATTGTTCCTCAGCCTGGGTGGTGGTGGTGTGAGGAAAGAAAAGCCAATGTTCCTATGGGGGAGTAAAACTTTGTCATGATCAGCTGCTTCAACCATTATTGCATGTTTTAAGAGATGGTGAACAAACTCAGGACTTGTTATTCTGTCTCTGTGTTTTCATGGCAAACAGTATTTCTTTACCAAAACCAGAACCAACATTGCAGGTTCTGTCAAGGGCTTTGTTCAAGCTTAGAGTTGTTTGGCAAATAACAAAGGAAATTTCTGGGTTTATTCATTCTACATCTTTCAGAGGTCGAAAGATGCACCTTCAGGCAATGTTTTTGTTACAGATGTATTGCAAGTTGTTTTCACCTTCAGGGTGAGCAGAAGAGATTAGCGGATCCCAATGTGAATTAGAATTTCATTTCAGACCTGAGTTCCATTTGATGTGCTGTTGCTACCTGCCGGGTTTGCACGCTGGTGTTACAAAAGCCACGTGCTAATAGGCACATGTAGGGAATGGTTATACTTCAGAGTTCAAACCATATGTAATGCAGGGAAGACTGACATCATAATAGTTTTGACTCTTATGGGCGGCTTCACAGTAAAGATGAGCTTGAATAGGACTGTGTATGTAACGATATTCCTGAGTAGAAATTAGAAGAACATACATCTATGAATAGAAGAAAAACACCCCAAACTGTTACTGCCTGAGATCCCTTCTATTTTAACATTTTTTTTCTTAGACAGACTGTTGGAAACTATTTTTACTAACAGTATTTCTAGACCAAACCCAGACTATTTTGTTCTTTGCTGTATTTGTGTTTCCTAAGGTAAGAGGTGATGCTGTGTCCAAGCAGAAGGCAAGTGCCAATGCATGTGGTGTGGTTTGTCTTTGAGAGTCTGGCTCACTATTAAAGCATTCGACCCAGTTTTGTTGATCTGTTCTCTGGGATGGCAAATCATGTGTGATGTGGATCCGGCCCAATTTTTGAGTGTACCACATGGTTTCCTCTTTCAGCGGATAACATTTGTTCCCTTGACTCTGTCCTGTTGGATCGGCTGGATTCTCAAGTATCTGCAGGGTGTGTTGGTACCTGTTAGATAAATGAGACAGGTTTTTAACTTCATCTGATCTGACCCAGTTGATACAGCTTGAGGTTCACCTTGAGATTCTGTACACAGTAGTTCCTCTTTTATTAAATGGGAATTGGTTTCATGTAGCTGTTAATGCTCTGCCCCATTTTACAGAGGTCTTTTTCCTCTACATACTGACTGGTGCTGCCAGGGATAATAGAGGTGAGCCAGTATTATTTTTATGCTGCCCTGCTTGGGATCTGTGTTTTCTCTGGAAATGTTTTTTTTTATTTGCTAGGAGATTTTGCATCCTACAGTTGTCTTAGTTTTGTTGCTAAACGTTTTCAATAAGTTAACAAAACTCCTGGCTAAAAGTATATCAGAGGGCATCACAAACAGTTGCAGCAAGCTGGTGAAAATAATTCATTTCAGGTTTTCACTTGATTTGCTGTCCTTAGAGGTCTTGTGGTAGAAGGATGGATTTGGGTGAGGAGATGGAAGACAACTGTATGAAAGAGCAGCTGTGAACACCAGCACTAGGGTGTTATTCATCATTAGCAGACATAGTAGAAGCAGTGTACCGGTTAACTACCAGCACAAATACTGTAAACTGTGGAACAAAACACCAGCTTCCAGCAGTTTTTTCTGGACAATGTTCCTCCCTTTAGTCTGTGATCCTTGAAGTCAGGAGGCCAGGACCCAAAAGTGCATTTGAATTCAGCAATCTAAAACATGTGATGTTGTTGCACACTGACATCCTGCTCATCCCAGCCTCACCCCTCTCAGCCCAGCACAAGCAGCTGCAGTCTGTTATTTATCAGACACAGAAATATTTCATTGCAGACTTGCAAGAAGAAACTATGACTGACTTCTACAACTGTTACTCTGAAATTCATAGATTAGCATTTTTAATAATACTTCAGACTGCATGTCGAGGAGCTTTAGTTGTTGATGTTATCTGAAATAAGGTTCTGTAACCTTGGAAAAAATACACCCTCCTTTTTTTCTTTTCCTTAGGGCATCATAGTATACAGAGCATATAAGTTTTTGTCTTAAGACTGTATTTTTTATTAGAACAGAAATAATGTATTGAGGAACTTCTAATAAAATTAACTGAAGTTTTGCATGAGGAAAGACAGGGTGTAAAGGACTAGATATAGCCAAGGACCATACCATTACTCTTCAGGATATTCAAATATAAGTTGCATTGTCAAATACTGGAAAACACCTGCAGTTTAGAGTGCTCATTTTATGCTCCACTTAACCCTCTTTCTCAGTATGGCTTTTTATTTTAAGACCAGAAAAGAAATAGTCCAAATTTAGTCAAAGGCTTCGTTGTAATGAGTTTATATTTTTTTCCAAGTTCTTACATGAATTGAAGTGATAATGGTGCCCTCTTATTGTATGATCCTGGAATTGAAGCCCTGAGAAATGAGTGAAAGAGCACACTCGATTTTTGTGGTCTGTAAATAGACCTTCACTGTCATCAATTTAGAAATGTCAGTCACTAAGCAAGGAGATTCATTTTGCCTGAAAAAGTAAAAAAATGCATTCAAACCAGTACTTCAAGCCACTTTTATCTCAGCATACTCTAGGAGAAAGGAGTTAGGAAAAAGCAAAAATTAGCATTGCTCTCAAAAATGCCTGCAGTAGTACAAGAATTCTCTTCTCTCATTTTTGCAAAAAGACTGACAAGAGCTTGTTACGGTAAATGCTCCCACTGCTGGAAAAAAAGTCTGATGTGAAAAATGCTTGTTGTGCCATTGGCCCCTCACAGAAGGTTGGAAAAGGGTGCAATATGAATGTGATTCCTGCAACTGAAGCAGGTATTAAAATATTTTTTTAAGAGAGGATTAATTTTATCTCAACTTAGCCAGTAAGCTGGAAGTACAGGTGGAGGTAAAAAGAGAGTATGGCAATAACAGATAAAGAGATAACAGCTTCATATTTAGCGAGCAGGTATTACTCTTCTATTACCTGCTCCCCTTTGTTGATTTGATGAATTGGGTAATTTGGTTTGTGCTGCCTTTGAGATTTATTTCTAAATACATGGGTGTGATACAGCACTCTATCATGTATGTACTGTTCACTGCTTCCAGGGTGAAATCTCTTTAGGCTTGGTACATGACATTTCACCCATTGCATTCTCAAGGGAGACAAACGATTTTATGTCCTGTCAAGTCAACAACTCATAAACAGGACCTTTAGGAATGAGAGGCTCCTTCCTTCTCTCCTTCCTTGCAAACATATAGGCATTGTGTAAGAAGGGAAGAAGGTGCATTGTAATTACAAATAAAGGTGTTAAAAAAAGGAAAAAAAAAAAAAGCACACTGCATAGTTGGCTGCTCCAGTAATACTGATACCATTGCATACAGTTACAGTTCACCGAGCACATAATGCAGACTTTTAGCTCCTTAACACATACATTATAAATAGGAAGCTAACAAGAAAGTTATAGCCTTGTTATTACATTATTCCATTCCTTTTTGGAAAATTCTGAAATCACTGTGCTCTTAAGTTCTTTTTTTTTTAAAAAAAATCTTAAAATTTGCATTTTTCTCACTTGAAACTCTCCATCGTGGTCATTAATGGAACGCTGTCAGTCATGCTGACATTTATTTTCCATTTCTGTGTCCAGGACTGATGGAGAGCTGCCTTTATCTGTTTAGCTTGCAGAGTCCTTATAGTCTCAGTATTGCCTTTGTATCTGTATAGAGCTTGTGGCATGCTTGGAATGCTGCACGGATTTTGAAATACTTGTGCTAATTTCATCTAGATCTCCGGGTAGTACAGGTTTGTTTACCATAATAGAAAGAAAATCGTTCATAATGACGTTAGTTACTCTCTCTGTACATGTGGTGTCACAGAGCATGAATGTTATTTCCGAGTTACTATGGTGAAGGCATAGTAATCAAACCTGGACGGATGTTTTGAGTTCACATTTCTTGGAGGACTTTGATTTGCTGTGCCTGGAGCTGCAGTTGGTGACCAGATGAGGAGCTGTTAGCTGGAAGCTCTCCCTTAACCTCTCCATAGGCTTGCTGCATGAGTAGAGCTAAGTGGTTTAAATGCTGCCTTTTTTTCCTTATCTTGAAAAAAACCCCACAGTCATCTTGCTGGCTGTGAAGATGCTGATGTAACGAGGGATTATCTCCCTAGGATCATAAGGTGATAACAAGATATTCTACTGGATGGTTTTTACTCTCTCTTAATCTGTCCTTTTCAGTTTAGTGACTCGATGTCTGCAGGAGCTAAAGCCTGTACAAGCTTTGCTGTATTTGCTGCTGTAGTGAACAGAACAAGCTGAGTGTACATGCAGGACAAAGGAAAGAGAAACAAAGATTTATGCTTGTAATTGAGGTAGCTAATTCATATTATATTCTTCAGTTTATTATTGATCCAGTCCTACAGATTTTGGGTGGTTTTGAAATATATCTGGAAATATATTTTTAAATGTTAATTCAACAAGTAAAGTTACTATTACATTGTTCAGAATTCATTTTCCATTCATTAAAAATGTCATAGCTAATTTATAGGTATCTGTTTGTTTTATGAGGCTATTGACATTTCAGCCCAGTGGTATTTGTCAAGAGGAAAGTTGTTTTGTTTTTTTTTTTCCGTTAGCATTACAAGCAACAAACAGAAATCTCTTTTTTTTTATTTTGGTAAAACTTTATTTCAATATTTTATTAATATTCTCATGGGTGAAGGAGATACTTACGTGATTTAAGAAAAATCTTAACTTCCTTAATGTGGGAAGATAAATGTCTTTGTATATCTTTGCTGTTGCGTTTAAAATACAAACAGCTCTCTACCCAGCCAGTCCTGTTCTAGTTTTTACTGCACTGCAAACCTTCATTAACCTGACTGGCTTTAGTGTGTTGATTTTACTAGAGGTTTGTGGTGTATTGACTGGCCAAGCACTTCCAATCTTAGGTTGAAAACGAAAACTCCGACTCCAGTTACCCTGCAGGCCTGGCTGGGCTGTCACAGTGAACGCTGCGCTGCCTATCTGGAACAGACAATCCCATGGATGCAGAATAAGTTTGATAAAGCAGAGCTGTGAGAAATTTAGCAAGGTACCGGGAACATTAACTAATAATCTCATTTCTCTGGCAATTGAAGGCATTCATGCTGGTGTCAGAGGTACAGTTTGTGAGTGCACTAGTTTTTTTGTTTTAGAATTATCTGCGATCAGGTTTTGTGTTTCTTGTTCTCTGTATAAATACAGTATTAAAATTCACCATTAATCCTGCAGGTGCTCTGTTGAAGCACATGACAGTCACCTTAGAGTATACAACAATTTGCATGTAAAAAATCTCAGCATGAGCCTGAATGTTCTGTTTTGGTGAGAAAACCAAGGCCTTTGCTGGACAGTGTCTCCAGAGAAGCTGTGTGAGGGAGGCATCTGAAACCTCTTTCTTTTTATCCCTCGGGTGGGGTTTGACAGCGAGGCTTGCTGGGACATCAGGGACCAGAATGCTCAGTGCAGACATTGGGGACATTCAATCGAAGTTGTTTAAAGTGTTATCATATGAAATTTTTCTTTTTTCGAATCAGTTTTGCTTTTCTGGAAACCTTGGAGTGTTATTTCAGCTCCATATCACACACGAGTAGGGAAGCAGCTGTGCATGGCAGGGGACCAAAATCCTATGGTTTTATTAATATAACTAAAAAAACAAACACCCCCCCCACTCCCACTTTTGGACTGTTCAGTAGCCTGTGTGAAAAATGCTGGGTTTAGGTTTAATTGATTCTGTCTGATCATAGTGGCAGAGTGATTTTCTCCAGATTACTGGATCAAACTTTTTTTGCATGTGAATTGAGATCAGTAGTGGTGCTGTTGCAAGCAGTACTTCAGTGGCCAGTGCATGTGGTGAGATTGGCTTTTTTCCCTTTGCAATACTCGATTTCATTTGTTTATCTTTAGATAATTTGACCTATGGTCATGAAATAATGGTATCCAAATCGATCTAAAAGGCAGAGAGGCAGAACTGAGCATGGGAATTTCTCACTGCAGTGTATAGATCCACAGTGGTTACTTTTCTTGCTTTTCATGTATTTATAAAAAGAAAGTGAAGAGAATGTTAAAAAAAAAAAAAAAAAAGGAAAACCCCCTTGAATTTCTCCATCGAGGATGGAGATTAATCTGCTGTTAATTCTGTGTATTCACTGAGAAGTGCAGGACCCGTTATAACTTGCAGTTTTATGTGGTTTTACCTGCTGTTGCGTGCTCTTACACTGTTTTTATCAATCTGGTTGCCCATACTAACAAATTTCAGGTGTGTGAGTGTCTGTGCAAGAGCTGCAACAGGCAGTGATTTAAGATTTTACTTAATGCTTTAATACCACCCTTGATCAAGTTCCTGAAACTCTGTGTCACCAGGAGAGAAATCTTCTGTGGCTGGGCTCTGCTCTCACCTGACAGATCAGCTGCAGAACTGAGATGAGAAACCCAGGTTTGGGGTTGCAGCATTGAGAAGATGTTATACTGTGAGGTAGCTGCTTTTTCACTCACCAGTAGAATAATAAAACAACTTTTATAGATTGAGATACCCATGCAGAGCTCCGCATAGCCTACTGCAGGTAAATAAAGTGCTACAAATATATTGCTGCTTCAGGTGCAAATCCTGAACTAGTGTTTTTAGAACACACTTTTTTATTAAACTTTGTCTAGCAGGAGAAAAAAACCACAGTGCTGGTGGGCAGCATGAGCCTTGGAGGCTGTTTGTTCTGTCTTCCTGCCCTTGCTTATATTTGGGAGAAGAGTGTCTAAATATGAAAAGCCAGGCCCAGTCCTGTGCTGAGAGCAGCAGGGGAAGAGAGCAGTGGCAGTGAGTTCCGCTGCTGGCACATCTTCCCACCCCCTGGTATCTGTATTCCCACACATTAGTATCTGTATGTCCAGGAGCTGCTGAACCGAAAACATTATTTTGGATCTATCTTGGTCTGAATACCCGTATCCTGATGTACAGAGTGTAGGGTATGGCAGTGCTTTAACGTGGGCTTCAAAGGTGCATAACTTGGAATAGCTGTTACTGGAAAACTCTTTGTGTTTGGGAGAGATACTCCCTAATTCTGCGACGCAGAAACATGGAATGTAGGGAGAGGCGCTTGGAGGATCTCGCGATGTATGGGAAGAACAGGGAACTAAAGATCTCGTGATGTGCAGAAAGGCGTATATAAAGCAATTGCGCAGTTAACTGAGCAAATAGCAACCACCATATTGGTGTTTGTGCTTTTGTTTTTTAACCTCCTGCAAGGGTTAGCTGTGGTCTGAGCGCCACATTTCTGTGGATTGGCAGGTAGAAAAAGACAGCCAATACCTTACCACAACAAATGGTGACTCTGGTGTACGGATGGTGGTGGTCGGTGGTAGACGGCAGGAGGTGACGGAGCTCCACGCAGGACGGGAGACTCCACGGCGCGCCATGGAGGCCGCAATCAAGGTATTTAAAATATGGGGAAGACAGCATAAGACTTCTATGAAGTCGAGCGCTTTAAGAGTTATGCTACAAAGATTATTAAAGCTCGGCATTTTAGCCAAGCCGATGGATTGCATGAAGTCAGAGCTCTGGCCTCTAATAAAAGCTGATTTAATAGAGCAGGCAAAATTGGGAAATCCAGAGCACTTGGTGACTTGGGATAAGGCAAATGCATTGATGAAAGCCACCCAAGCCGAACAACGTGCATCTAAGGATGCACACAGGGGACTGCAATGCTTCTCAGAGAAAATTGCACAGAGGACCTTGCAGATATTTCCTCTAAGGATGTCCGGGTTTAGCTAAGATAGAGTCAAGGGTTTTTTTGGTTTGTTTGGTTTTGGTTTTTTTTAGCATAGAGAGAGGGGGAAGGGATCTCCAGCCGGGTTATTCATACCATGCTGACGTCAGGTCCCGGGGCGGAGCCTTTTTACTTTCACTTCTGGTTTTGGAGGTTGCGACACACGCGGCGGGCTTGCTCCTTGATCATCTACCGGTATTTCTCTGTATATCTTTTATCTTGTTCAGTGTTATTGCTGTTCATTGTTATTATCACTGCTACTGTTGTTGTTCAGATTGTTCTATCACTCTGTTGTATTAAATTCCTTGTTACTTTAGCCCGGGTCTGTGCCTAACTTCCAGCCCGACTGGCCACGGGTGGGGGAGGGGCAACAGCAACGTGCTCTCCGGTCCCGGCAGGAGCTAAACCTGCACACAGGAGGAAGCTATCAAGCTAGGGGCGGCGTGGCCCATAGAAGGCAAACCCCCTGACAAGAACAAAGCAGGGAGCGGAAATAGCACTAGCCCTTCTGGTCCACCCTCACACACACACACACACCCCGTATACACTCGGGGAACATTACAAAAAGCAGAAGCCACAACACAACCGGCTGACTTTGAGGATGAATGGCGAAATCAAATGCAACAATGGAAAGAAGAAATGCAGGCAGTTCAAAAACAGCAGGAGAGTGAAAAGGGGCAGCCCCAGCCGGATCCCCTGCTCAACTGGCTTCCAGGTGCACCCCTTCCTTTGGAGGAGATGGCACCCTGTGTCTTGGCAGGAATTTTTGACCCTTGCTGTACAAAAGAATCGAGCAACCAGTTTGCTCATTGGCGAGATCAAAAAACTCAGGCGGAGTCAGATGATGAATCAGACGGCAGCGGTCCGAAATCCAATCAAATGGAAAAGGGAGGAGCGATGCCACAAAGGGAGGAGAAGAAACCAGAGGAGGAGATGATGGAATTGCTAGTGGAACTGGCAGCAGCGGTGCAAACACTGGCAGCCTCCACCCAACAGAACACATGCCTGATTGTGGGCAGGGCTACTTCTTGTTTACAAAAACATCCTACTGATTGGCAGCTCATAGCTAAAGAGTGTGTAATGTCAGGCGTGAAGCTTGAACCTACAACCATACTTGCTTACCCAGTTAGGTTGATCCCAGGAATGGGGGCCAGGCTCCTCCAATACCCCACAGGCAACCCCCACAAATCAGAGACAGCTTTTCCTATACTCCCCAAGTCACAATCAGATATGCCCGCAATTGTCCACAGGAGGTCCCTCCGAGCCAAGAACCGTGGCTCTTGTTTTAGATTGTAGTGACAAGTCCATGGTCACCGTTTGGATGAGCCAGCCTCGCCCAGGAAGAACAGAAGAAATAGTGCTGCAGGCCATGATTGATTCAGGAGCTGATATAACAGTAGTGCGCGAAAAATTGTGGCCAGGGCAGTGGCAAACTACATTTGGGGGATTTGTGGCAGGTGTCAGAGGAGAAGAAACAGTGTACAAAGCAATTACCAACACAACATTTAAAATCCAAGACCAGGAAAAGGGGGTCTTGATTGCAATACTCAAGCCTATAGTATTAGCAAATCTCCAGAGAGTTTTGTTGGGCTGCGACTGCATGCAACAAAAGAAAATTGGCATTACAAATTTAGATTAGAGGCCACTGCCGAGCACATACCACCCTTAAAACTTACATGGTTAACTTCTTCACTGCTGTGGGTCGAGCAGTGGTCACTGAACTCAGTAAAACTAAGTGCACTTCAACTATTAGTGGAAAGAGAAGTACAGGCAGGTCATTTGGAACCCTCTACAAGCCCTTGGAATACTCCTGTGATAGTTATCTAAAAGAAAGATAAGTCTAAGTGGCGCTTACTTCATGACCTCAGGGCTGTAAATCAACAGATGCAGGCAGTGGTTGTCCTGCAACCTGGATTGCCCTGGGGTTCCACCGTACCGAAAGATAGGTCCATTGTGATTATTGATATCAAAGATTGTTTTTTCAGCATCACTTTACATCCTGCCGACAAAGATTTGCCTTTACCGTGCCTTCTGTGAACCTCGCTCAACCAGCTCAGCGTTGGCAATGGACTGTATTACCTCAAGGTATGAAAAACTCACCTGTCATTTGTCAGCTGTATGTGGCCAAAGCCATCGTGCTCTTGAGAGAAGGTAAGACTGACCATCACGTGGTACACTATAAGGATGACATATTATTAGCAGCACCTACAGAACAGCAAGTGGAACACCTGTTCCAGCATGCCAGAGCCTTGCCGAGGCAAAAATCCAGCGAGGTACGTGATTACAATATCTGGGCATGACTTTAGCTGGGAACCATATAAGTCCACAACCAATAGCTCTTTCTCCACACATTGCCACTCTTCATGATGTTCAGAAATTAGTAGGAGCCTTGCAGTGGCTCTGCAGCTTTATCTGTATTCCTTTGTGACTTACGCAACCCTTTTATGAATTGCTGCAAGGAGAACACTTGTGGGAACCAAAGAAACTCACAAAGGAGTGTCAGGACAATTCAACACTAATACAAGCTATTTTACAGCAACAGAGACCTTTGCAGCAATGGGATCCAAAACAGTCAATCACAGGAGGGTGCTTTATTTCTGACCATGGCACAATAGGCATCCTATTTCAAGGCACAGACAGCAAGCCTGCACCTTTAGCCTGGGCTTACCAAAATACCAACAAGGCCGCCTTTGTTACCATAGTCGCTTATAGGGTGCCTATGTAATATGACCCTTCAACACTTTGGAAAGGAACCTGACACAGTACTCATCCCCTGGAAGCAGCAAGTGTGGGACGACATGGTTAAGCGTTTGGAAGACTTATGTACCATCTTTGACTTTCCAGGCTCCATAGTAACCGGAAAGGGTCTACAATGGGTTTCACACTTGAAAACACTTTAAGCTACAACTCACACTACCTCTAGTCATGCACCCTCTTACTGGCACAACTACCTTTACAGATGCCTCATCACAATCCCAAACAGCTGCAGTCGTATGGAAAGCTGAAGGATGCTGGCAAAAGAAATTGTGGACTCAGACTGACAAATCAGTACAATGGTTGGAAGCCAAAGCGGTCCAGACAGCACTCCAGCAGGAAACAGAGAATCCAATTAATATTGTTACAGACTCTCTATATGTTTATAAACTTGTACACAAAATGACAACAGTAGGATTTGTACAGACAGAAGCGTCAACTTTACTTTATGATGCTCTACAACAACGTGTAGGACAGGCCTTTCTTACACATGTGAACAGTCACCAGTCCCTACCTGGTCCAATCATAGAAGGCAATCATCACGCTGACCAGGCGGCATGGGGTATATGGTCACTAGATGCTGCAAAGCATTTACATGCCTTTCTACACCTCGGAGCAAAAGCCTTAGCGAAAACATGTTGTTTTTTGCTTGTGACAGAGAAATATATAGTGGCACTTTGTCCCTACTGTCACAAGGGCCCACTGTGGGAAGCAGGTGTCAATTCAAGGGGTTTCTCTTCCGATCAGATATGGCAAACTGACATAACAGAATGTGACCTACTAAAACTAAAGAAATACCTCATAGTAACCATTGACATCTTATTAGCCACAATGGCTCGCAAACAAACAGCCAGACACATTATTGTTCATTGGGAGGGTGTCATCGCCTTATTAGGGAAGCCACAAGAAATCAAGACAGATAACGGCCCTTGTTTCATCGCTAAACGTACTAAAGAATGATGTGCATTATGGGACATCAAATTAGTACACGGCCTGCCCTACAACAGTCAAGGACAAGCAATAGTGGAACGTGCGCATCGCACCCTAAAAGCCAAACTACAACAGCTTGGGGAGGGGGAAGGTCATAAGGGGACAATAGCCACAGACCGACAGCAGACTCTTTTGTCCCGCGCCCTTTAGGCTTTAAATCATTTTGTTAGAGGCGATGAGTCCACACCTCCCCTGTGGAAACACTTTATGCCAACCCAGGCGACAAAAAACTATTCTTTAGTTCAGGTCAAGGAACCGGGAGCGATGGCATGGGAATTGGGCTGGTCGCTGAGAGTGTTTGGGCGTGGGTACGCAGCAGTGGAAAAGGATGGTTTAATTAAATGGATACCTGCACGATGTGTAAAACCTGAAACAACCACTTCTTCTTAAAAGTTTTTGTAGATTTTCTGTGGCCTTTGGCTACTTGGATCTTTCACTAAACGAACCATCTCACCCAGACCTAACGTATGGGTAACTATAGCAAATGAGACGGGAAAAGAACCCTTTTGTCTATCTATGGCAACGCCATCTGATCCGTTCCAAACATGTCTATTAAGAGTTCCATACTTTAATCCATAAGAGTTTATTGAACTGGTATCAAAAGATAGTTGGGCAAAGATGACCTTTTCACAGGTCAACACCACTACCCAAAATATTAATTCTGGCGGCAACCCCACAACCATTTGGCAAGGTCAAATTAGTGGATGGTGGAGGGATGTGGTACAAATAGAACCATTTTCTTTTAATAACCTGGGGAAGAGGTTATGCTTGTATGTTCACAGGTCACAGTCCCTGGTGATTACTGGCAAGGTGTGTGCCACCACACCTGAGGGTGAGAGGCAGCCAGCACTCAGGATCCAGCTGTGGGTCCCCCTGTACCAGCTGTTTGCAATCTCTTCAACTGATCATTTAAGCAGAATGTCTGGGTAATGTTTTCTACTGCAACAGAACAAACTACACTACAGTTGCCTTAATGAAATATTTAGGCTTACTAGTCACTAGTGAAAGATGTAGTTTAGATGGAATGTAGTTATTAATAAGGATGAAATGCTGTAAGAATGTGTGTATTCAACTTTCTTTGTTTAGCAATATTAAGAATTAAGAACTCAAATGTTTAACCTTATTAGAAACTCCCTTGGTTTTCCCCCTGGAGTACTGGCCAGGCTCTGGGTGGAACCCAACAGGAGAATGGAATCAGATGTTTTCGCTCAAAGAAAGTTGCCCGTTATTTTGGCCTGTTGATTTAGAGGCCGGACCTGCTTGCAGCGACGTTGGATGCCTCACCTACGGACGGACACATCGCGTAGGGTTTCCAGTTTGTGAGGAAGGGCACTCTGAATTCTCGCTGCATCCAGGGTTCCCTAGCAATTGCTGATCTGAATGTTAGTACTCCTATTAATTAAGTGTGCTACTCTGTATTTTCCTTACTGTTTATTTTTGTAGTATTTAGTCATATCCCTTAATTATAAGTAGTGAAATCAGGTTACCTTTTAACTAGTAATTATAACTGCTGTCTTCTTTTAGCCTTCTGTGGAACTATTCTAAGTATGCTGTGTTTTTGAAGTTTGTCTAACCTTTAATTGATACAGCTCTCAAACAAGTCTTGCAGGTGCCGCTGCAAAACAAAGAAAGGGGAGATCTGGGAGGCATCGGCCTTATACAACTCTGACACATGGTTGGTAAAGCCTGGGGAGGGGGAAGTGTAGGGAGAGGCGCTCGGAAGATCTCTCGATGTACAGGAAGAATAGAGGCGCATGAAAGATCTCACAATGCACAGAGAGAACAGAGAACTAAAGACCTCGCGATGTGCAGAAAGGCGTATATAAAGCAATTGCACTTAATAAATCGAGCAAATAGCAACGACCATATTGGTGTTTGTGCTTTTGTTCCCACAAAGGTTTTAACCTCCTGCAAGGGTTAGCTGTGATCTGAGCACCACATGTCTGTGGATTGGCAGGTAGAAAAAGACAGCCAATACCTTACCACAACACAGTCCTGGGCTTTTTGTGGGGCTGTTATCTTGAAATGGGCTTTGCCTTGGCAAAGCAATGGCAAATCACACATTGCCACTTGAGCACTCTGACTACATCATGAGCCCATGGGACTCTGTTCTGTAGGACTTGGAAAGATTTAGTTGGAATATGAATCCAGCTGAACAGCATCTCCAGGAGACAGATCATGGTCTGAGCACAATACTACACTGTGAGCTTTACTGACCGAACCTCTGCTTTTCTACACAAATGCTAGTGATCTCCATAGAGAGAAGGCTGTTTCAGCCAGTCCTCCCGCAAAGCCCTTACACTGGTTAAATCCAAACAAACAGGAGGGCCCTTCTGCAGATAGCCACAGCAAACAGAAAGGCAATCGTTTGTTAAAGCCATCTGGAAACCTGTTCCAGCAGAAAACAAAATCCTTAGCAGACTGTTGGCAAAACTTCCCACATCTCCGGGCCAGGGGGCCATCAGCAACATATCCACACCTCCGACATCTGGGCTCCACAACAAAATGGTTTCCAGCCTATCACATCCTCTGAGCTAAAACTATCACCAGGAGCTGACTCATCCCAGGACTCAGCACCAGTCAGGCACACAACCTGCAGTTCAGAAGTACCCCTGAAAAGACCTTGACAGCCTGCATTAAAACACAGGCGTGCATTTGAGATGTAGGCACTGCCCAGTAATCTCTTGTTTGCATCAGAATCAGAGGTGCAAATTCAGCCTTACTTCTACTGAAACTTTCCTTACAGATAACTCATTTTCTGTGTTCATAAACGGCAGTAAGGACCCGGTTAGCAGGTGCCCTGGACACTGCCTACAGTGAAGAAATCATTTAGCCAGGCTGCAGTTTCCTTTCCCCAGTGCTGTCTTGCCTTCCAGAAATCAATCAATATCAAAAGCTCCCTATGAAGACTGCCTGAAAAAGCCAGCTACAAGTGCCTTGACTTGTGCTATTTTTGTCAGACATCAGGCAGTCAGTCTGGCTTCATTCAAGTACATTAGGACAAGTTCAGTTCATATTTACAAGGAATCACAGCAGGCCCCATCTGTTCCTCCAGCCCCCCCCACCCCTCCTGTGCAGCCTCCCTGGGAGCAAGAAGCACAGAATAAGAAACCTCGCTTAAGTAAGATAAGATCCACAGCCTGCGGTTTAAACAAGATGCACAGAGCACTGACAAAATATGGCAACACTATGATCATAGAGTATTGCAAACCAGGGAAACCACATATCGTAGTCCAGCTGATGAATAAGGAGTGAGCGCAGCAATAAAACACTTTATGCTGGTTGTTCTGGTGGTGAGCACGGCTGAAGTCAGTGTGGTGTGGGTTTGTACACAGGCAGTGACAATCCATTGCTGTCTGAGACTTTGGCTGAGGCATCATTCGGACGACTCTCTCCTCTCTCCCTGCTCTGCTCGGGCAGCGAGAGGCCTGTGTGCTGCACGCACGAGGTCCTGCAGCAGTACAATATCTCTGGGTGGATCAGGCTCGCGTGGCTCTGGCTGAAGTCGCCCCTCTGATCCAAGGACAGCTTCTGTCTGAGCACAGATGCTCGTCTGGAGTTGGGAGCTGCAGTGTTTGATCTGCTGCCTTTTCCTAGGAGGAGATGCCAAATAGTTGTTCTGCCGTGACAGCTGAATGCTGCCCTCTTGCCTCTGTAGAGGGTTAGATCCCGAGAGTGCAGGTGTCGGTGTGGGACTGGCACCCACTCTTGGCATGTGTGGAAGTGTCCCGGCCCGTCTGGAGATGAGCTGCTGCCAGCTGATGAGACAGGAGGGCCCACAGCTGTGGGTCAGCTTTGCACGGTCACTGATAGTACAGAACCGCAGTTCAGGGGCCACGTCCCAGGTTTCTGGCTTGATTCTGAAACCTGAACTGATGTCGTTCTCATTCCTGGCCCCTCTATTCCTGTTCCACCGGGCTGATCTGCCTGGCTGCAGTCTGCGCTTCTGGTTCCATGCTCCTGCCAGCAGACAGGGCATGGAGAAAGGGCCCTCAGCCATGACTGGGGTGTGACCTCTCAGCTCCCTCCAAGGGGGGTGTCGTTTCCAGAGGGGTGGCAGGATACAGCTGTGTAAATATTTCCTGAGGGAGCCTGACCTGATGGCTGTCCCTGTCACTAGCTGGCAGAAAGAATGACTTTGTCTTGGTGAATCTTCTGGGGAATGTGCGCGCTGACATGCAACAGGTTTATGCAAACACTTGAATTGTAAAATGACCCGTAGGTGCAGTTCTTTACTAGAATGAAGATAAATGCTGAAGATTTGCTGTGAAGGACCAGGGTGATCTGCATTCATGAAAGTAATTTATCGTGGTCAGACTCTTTCTCCCAGGTGAGAAGATTCAGTTGATTAAACCCAGTGCATCTTGTTTCAAGGCAAACCCTCACTTTAGTGGCTATGAGTTTGTGCCATGAGAATTTTTCTTTTTCAGGTGAGTTTTGTTTTTCCTTTAGCCATTTTTTTTTCTTGGAGAATGTTGAACTGCGTAGAATTAGTCTGACACTTTTGTTTTATACTGATGAGATCTGTTGTCTTGCAGTAATTCCTACCAGCACAGGCAAGTGCTTTGGGTTTCAGTATCTGAACTATCCACATACGAGCTGGCAAGTTTGAGGAAACCTTGTGCATTTCATGGTTATGGCACAGACATTTCTTCCTACACGAGTTACCTGCATTTGAAATGTGCCTGACAGTTTTCAGCACGGATTTGGCAGGTGTCAGTGTAACTCCTTGCATATGGGAGATGGAATAGCAGGTGCTGCCTTGTGCAATAGAGTCGGTTTGAAATGATTTAGGGTCCAGCTGTGATCTCTTTTTCAGGCACATGTTGCCTCTTGTGGGAATCACCAGCAGATGAGACAGATGTGCAGTCACAGGGAGTCATAATTCTTTGTTGTCCTGCCTTTATGGGATGGCAGAGTGAGGCTGTGGAGGTGAGTGTGCCTAATAAATGTTTGCTCCCATCTCTGCAGGTGATCTTAATTTCATTTTCCATCCATCTCCTGTTGCTTGACCTGATGGAAATCAAGGCTGAGTTTTGTTCTACAGCTTTTTTCCCATATGCTTCTGCTTCCTTGCACTTTACAAAGTCTTGTCAAAGGGCGTGAGACAGGTGCTGGGTTCTTGCTGTCATTAGGATCAGGCAGATGCATTCAGGAGTTCAAGGTGAATGCCAGAACCTCTTCCTGGTAGAGCTATTACACACTCTCCCTTGGAAAAAGGGATGGATTTGTAAAGAGCTGCTGAGGGTCAAGGTACACGGTTCGGGGTGATGGTGGTGCCCTCGGAGCACTGGATCTGAGCACAGGAATTAGCACCAGGTTGGGTGGCAACAGGAAATCATTCAAATAGATGAAAGGATAGGTGATGCAAAGGTAAATTCCACTGTTTGTTACCAAATGTCACACTGTGTGGTGAGGACTACTTCACAGCTGCTAAAATCCAGCCCTTTTTTTTCTGAGTAATTGGACTTTTGGAACTTGCTGCAGCTGCTATAGTTGCAGGTGATGCTTATGAGGGTCCTGAAGTGGAGTCAAACCTTTCTGTGGGTGCAGGTAATGCCTGTGCTTTAGTGGAGGGAACTGCTGGGCATGAAACCCACCAGTGTGTGATACTGTCACGTCCCGCTCCGATGAGGGGGGCAAGTGACTCAGATTCGCAAATCCCCAATTGGAGCGGACAACAAGTCTCCAAGTTCAAGCATTTATTAACTACCTACAATGCACTAATTGAACACATGATAATTGGCCAAGTACAGAGCAAGTTGTGGTGAGCAATATAATATGCTTTGCATTTCTTAATAGAAAAAGGAAAAGAGGGAGATAGAGGGAATGGGGGAATACAGATCACCGGTCTGGGTTCCTGCGCTGATCCCGCCGGCGAGGGTTCCAGGAGGCGGCCGTCTTCTCCGCTGGCATTCGTCTTCTTCGCTTCACTGCTTTCTCCAGACGGTCGGGGGGGCAGGGAGAGGGGCAGAGAGAGAGAGAGCCCTTTCTTCCCCCCTTTGATTTATACCCATTTTCCTTGGGTCCGTCCCCTAGGTCGACCCACATAGCTACGTATCCCATGTACAGGGAGGGGTAAGGTGTTTCATGGGATGATGTCATTAGCATGATCATGACAGCCCTCGTTAGCATATTGAGGGGTGTCAACTTTAATATGCATTTTGTGGATAATGAAGCAAAGTTCATTCACCGGACACATGGCCCTTGAAATTTGCCCAGGTGCCCCAGGGCAGAGCCGTCCTGTCTCCACAGGGCTCTCTCCCCCAGCTACATCGGGCAGCGTTATCAGCTTCGGCCTCCACAGAATGCACCCTGTGACTCAGAGTTTTGTCTTGCGAGTGTTTGAGGCATTTCTTCAATCAGCCTCAACTTTTGCTTTCCCAGGTTGTTTGTCTTAGTTTCTCACAGGCCTGGTTTCTCGTCTCTCACAGATACAAGCAGGGTGTGAAGGCGGGCAGGGGAGGTCTGAGGCTGCTTCTCTCAGGTGCCGGATGATCCAAGGCTGTGGGGCCAGGCAGGGCTGGATGATGCACAGCCAGGTGGGTTAGAGTCTGGGTTTTCCCTGCATTTACCCTTCCAGCTGCTTGGTTTTAGGCTGAGAACTTGGGCCTGTTCTGCAGGTTGCTTTTATGCAGCAGCAGAAGGCGATGGTGGTTCCTAGTGGATTTAGTAATTAAGTGGACTTCTGACAGTTGTGGCACACTTTCTCTGTCCTCCAGAGTTACTCCCCTGAAATGTATTTATCAGATAAAATGTGAAATCTAATGGGTATGTTTGTAGCCTGCAAGACTGCTGTTAATCATAGGGACACCATTTCGTAATGTAGATTATCTCCCCCGGCTGGGAGATTGTGATAAACTGGGAGGACAGACCAGACTAGACTTGTTCCCAGGGAATGAAATGGCTTTATTAACCTTTGTATTTATAAACTGCAGGCGTGAGTAACAGTAATAATAATATCCTAAAAGTTTTTGGACGGGTTGGGAAGTAATCAAGTAGGCGTATTTTGTTGACACAATTTTGAGATGAACGTTCTTGTTTTCTAAAACAAAAAGTTTCACGATGCTGATAGTGCCATTTGCAATGTAAATACGGAGGAGGGGTGTGTGTGAGAGAGAGCAAGACAGTCTGAGTTGACAGGAAACAAAATGAACAAAATGTGTCCCGGAGAAGAGCATGTTCAAGACGCTTGTGTCCATTTGCCACAGGAGAGGTTTCCGGGTCCCCTCTGGCACTCTTCCCTAAGAAGTGACCCTACGTTAGCCGTTGACCTCCACGGGGACTGTAAATGGCCCCACTCGCAATGCTTGCTGAGAGCCCTTTGGGAGCGGGTGACTGCGAGGGAAGAGAGAGGGTGAAAAAACTTTTCATGAACTTGGCTGGAGTTTTATTTGAAATGGGGCAACAAGTGTTAAGGTATAAGGTGTCTAAAATACAAGGTTTACAGACGAAGTGTTACAGGCAGCACTTTTTAGAGTATGCAAGCACTGTTAGCCATACGTTAACCAAACTGAATAGGGCTGGGGTACCTCACTGTCAAATCTAGAATCAACTGAAAATGATGTGCACATTTAGAGCTCTCCAAAAACTTTCTCTAGCTTTGAATGGGTGAAAGATTCCTAAAAGAAAAACATGCTCTTCTCTGCAAGAGCTCAGTGTCTGGGCTAGATTTTGACTTCTGCTACTCTGGTTCAGAATTCTACATTTTAAGATAAGATTTAAGAAATATCCTCTCACTGCTTGGGGGCTACTTCTAGCATTAGAGTCTGGATTTGTCACAGGGACACTTCACCCTTTCCCATGTTCAAATCTTTCTTCTTTAAACCTGGGCTATTGAAAAAAATTACAATTCATAAACAACATGACAAGAGATCTTGAGGCCTTTTCTGTGTAAGACTTGTGAGTGCCCAGCGAAAAAGAGGAAAAAAAGCAAAAATTACTTCAAAGGTAACCTCTGGCTGGACAGTCTGTCTTTGCCATGTGGTATCATACCGGCTTCCTTTGTAAAGCGCTTTGTGATCTCTGAATGAAGACTTATTTTTGCCTTGGGTGGTAGATCCCGCGTCTCTTGCTGTTCTTTAGTCTGTTATGAATTACTCAGTAAATGGGTAGTGAAGCAGAGCTGATAGATGTAGAAAATTCTGGAAGTCTGAGGTCCCCCCGAGTATTGCGCTTCCTCCTTATTTGCAGCCTTCCCCTGACCACATCTGTTGTTGGAGATGATCAGGGCTGAGCCTGCAGCAGTCCAGCCCATCTGCCTGCTATTCCTCACCAGTGTTGTGCTGCATTTCTCGGGGTGTTTCTCCTGTGCATTTTTTGAAGGTTCTTGCCAGGCGAATGACACAGTTGAGCAGAAGTCCACAAACCAGTGCACAGAGTAATGATCTGCTGATGGTAATTCCTGGGAGAAGCGTGGAGGAGGCGGCCTGTTGATGTCATTTCTGTATCCAAGGGGAGAGTAACACCAGGATGTCCCGTGGGAGTGCAGCATCTGTTGCCAAATCAAGATATTGCTTGAACAAGGTGTTTTGGGGTGCAGTAAAGGTGTCCCTGTTCTGCCAGACAAAGAGGATTGGTTGTTCCACACGCGGCTGGCAGTGAGCCTGCCCACACGTGGCCCCCACTCACACCTCCCGATCTGCTGTGGCTGCCCAGTGCTCAGTGTGGTTTGTCAGTGGCTCTCAACTGCAGAGCATCCACCCTCGCCTTGGTCGGTGTGCTGTCCCGGGGGGTGAAGGGCAGCACTAGTTATGCACCGTGGGAGCTGCTTTTTCTTTCCTGTTATGAGATGAGCCACAATTTTGCTTTCTTTCCTGATACCTGGGCTGCCAAAGCAGGCAAAGTATCGACCTTTCATTGTTCGTGTCAGAGCTGATATTCTGACATCTCTCTTCTGCTGTTGGTTGCAAAGGCCTGGCACGAGGTGGGGGTGGCGTTTCGCCGGGTGCTGTGGAAAAGCAGAGATGGAGCCTCTCCTAGAAGCTTTCTCAGCAGAAGAGCGTGGCGTAAGAGGATGGAAGGAGCCTTATCTCAGCTCTGCAGAAGGAGCTGGACGCTGTAACATGGCATTAAACTGTTTTTGTATTTCACAGAGTACTTACACCTGTGCCAAACAACACTGCGGGTTTTTCTTGTAATAGCACAGTTCAGCTTTGGCAAGAGGAAATGACGTTCCTTTTGCCACCGGCCTGGCCAGAGCCTCAGTGCCAGCGGCTCATGGCAGGGCGTCTGGGTCTGTGTCTGTGCCCGCAGGTGCTCCCCACGTGGGGGCTCATCCTGACCCGGGTCACTGAGGCTGGGTCCCTGTGAGGGTCAGCACTACCTGAACAACAGTGGGCTGGTGGTTTTTAGGAGGGGTGTTGTTACACATCATCTGCTGTAAACAAGCGTGCGGAAGAGACGCAGGTGTGAAGCGCGAGGCTTTGCTGGAAAAGCAGCTTGTGTGGTTGTGTGTATGGAACTGTGCTTTGTGCCCCTTGAGAAGGTGAAGCACTGAGTCATTTCTGACTCGTCTTTGGCCTGTAATTTTGGGAAGTGGGGCTTTGGGTCTTGAGGGATGTTCTGCAGGACTCTTGGATATCTGTCTCGGTCTGTTTCCCTGAGGGACTGGTTTACATTATCTCACAGTCAGCGAGGATTGATTATGGTAGAAACCAGGCAATTTCCTTTTGACTTTAATAACATATTCTTACGACAATCTCGTGGCCTCTTATCTAATAGTTCTGAAAAGCTGGTTGATGTCTATCACTGAATGGGCTACGGACCAAAACTGTTAATTTGGGTGCTTGGAAGATGTGTGTGTAGCTCCCACTGTGGCCCAAGGCAGGTGGGGAAGGGGCAAACAGGCACTTTCCCACGCAGCTCTGCCCTTAGCACTGACTTCTGCTGGCTATGAGCTTGCACACTGTCTGTGGCAAAACAGTCTTCCTGGGAAGACTCACCCAGGTGGGGAGTTGTTTCCTTGGTTTCTGTGTTCAGCACCTGGAGCACAACAGGGTGAAGATCTTGAGATACAGAAACCTAATCTAAGTGGGTTTGGGAGCGTGGTGCTGGGAAGGCAGTTTCCTTCCAATGTCTTTTTCTGCAAGTCAAACTTCTGGGATTTTCTCTGGCAGAGGGATCTTGGTTTTATTGATGGGCAAACACGTGTACACGCTTGCATTTCCTGTCCTGTTTGTAGCTCAGCAGGGATGTACGGCGTGCCCGAGGGCCTGGCACGGGGCTCTCTGGGATGCCACCAGCCCTCCAAAACGGGCCACATCTCCCCGGGGACACGGGCATAGTGGAGGTGGCCCCGCAGACCCTCCCCAGCCCGCTCCTCTCTGCTGTCTCCTCCAGACCCCCCTGCTTCTGATGGTGAAGACCATGACCGTGTCCTCACCCGGGAAGACATCAAGAAGCAGGGGCTGCTCCTGATCGAAACCAATAAGAAACGTGGCAAGAAGTAGCGATTGCTCCACGCACGAGAGCTCTGGGTGCCCCAACCACCCCTTCTGCTCTGGAGGCCCTCAAGCACCCGTTGTACCCTTTTTCTAAATACAGCAGTTATTCTTAGGCTGAATAGAGCAGGTCTTTGTCATTCCTCCGAAGCCCATAGCAGACCTGGACCAGGAGCTCCTCAGTCACTTCTGTCAGGCAGAAGCAGCGGGCTCAAGCCCTGAGGGGAGCTGAGCTGGGTTTGGAGGCAGCCCCCTCCCCCTGCCCCTCGCCCAGCTGCTCTCCCCACAGACGTGGGGCTGGGCTGGGCTGGGCTTTCCCAGGCAGAGCAGAGCTGGGGGCAGGCTGGCTTTCTCCCCCTTGGTCCTTCCTGGGACCTCTGCTCCCCCCGACAGCTCTGGGAGCCCCGTGGGCTGGTGTCTGCCCCAGGCAGCTCTGGGGAACCGTGGGGCAGGGGCTGAGGCCTGGACAGGTATTGGATCTCAGGGGGGTGTCTTCGTGTGCGTGTGTGGAAGCAGAAGGGCAGGGGCTGCCTGGGAAAGGAAGAGCCACAGTGGAGGTGAAGCCCCTGGCCCGGGCTGTCTGACCTGGCGTGGAGTCCTCGTGCCTCTTCCCTCCCCTGCCCCCTGCACGCACATTGTGCCACTCGTCCCCCTGAGCTCCGAGCGAGCGTTGGGGACAACCTCTGGGCTGCAGGGAGGTGCCTGGAGGGAAGGGCTGCCCCGAGGTGCCCCAGGCCGGCAGAGGAGGCTGCAGCAAGCCTTTGGCTCCAGGTGGGATCCCCAGCCCTGCCCATGGCTCACAGACACCCGCCCTGCAAAGGCTGAGAACTGGGGGCTGCTGGTCCCCAAGTGCAGCCAAGGCTGGGGGCCGCTGACAGGGCCCCGTGGTCCCCGCTGGAGCCCCTGGAGAGCGGCACCTCCTCCAGCTCCGTGGGGGCCATCAGCACCAGCGCGAGCTTCCCCCGCCCTTCCCACCTGGCCCCTGCGCTTCGTGCTGACGTCGCCTGGGACATCCCCGCGGGGCAGAACGGCTCTTTCTGCCCGGGCTCTCGGCAGACTGGCAGCGCACCCCAGATGTTCATGGTGGGTTTTGTGTGGCTGCAGGGGTGGGGACCGCAGCGCCCAAACACAGAAAAACTTGTGTGTTTTAAAGGAAGCTCCAGAAAGACCGTCACGTGCCAGTGAACGCATCGAGCGGAGCTTCCCCCGTTCGACAGCCGTCTGGGGGGCGCTTGGCAATTAAAGAGACCCCAGAATGACACCCACCCCCCAGCTCTGTCCCCTTCTCCCGTGCCCACCACAGCCACGCCGTGGGTCAGGGAGTCCTCTGCTGCCAGGAGCTGCCCAGCCATGGCAGGGGAAATCTGAACCTCCTCTGCACACCAGGGGCCGAGCAGACAGCGAGGGGCGGTGCTGGACCTCTGACACTGCGCCCGCTCAGCACACCCGGGGTTTGAGGAGCCTCAGCCAGGCTGCGCTGGGCAGGCCGAGCTCAAACAGTGCCGGTGAGAAACCAAACCCCTGCCTAGCGCCCCCCGCCTGCGGCCCGGCCATCGCTGCTGGGGTTGAGGGCAGCGCGGACAGCACGGTCAGGGGCGGGCAGCGCCGCTTCAGCCCCCTGGAGAGCGCCCGGCAGCGGCAGGTGTAGGTGTTTCTAGGCGCCAAGTCCGTGTGGAACTTGCATTTTGGGCAACAGTGAGATTGAACAATGGATTCGTTTTCTCGGTCCTTCTCAGTATAACTGGGCCTGTGGATATTTTAGTGGATTTTGGAAAGATGGAGGTGAGTTGTCTCTAGGGAATGCTGCTGTCAGACTCCCAGCAGGTACCAGGCATTACCCTTCAGACACCATCTGCCAAGGTTCGTAGAGATCTGGTTTAGAGTCTGACCTGGGATGTCTGTGAAACACTTTAATCAAGGGAAGAGTGTAATGGCTTGAGAAACAAGAATTAATGCCCTGGCTGCTGCTGGGGGTAAATAGGAAGGGAATGTATAGAAGTGTCAGAACTCTTTTTGGTGCAGGAGGAACCCCGGGCAGTGGTGCCGGGATCTCTGTGATCGTGTGTGTCTGGGATATACCCACGGTGAAGTGATGCTCCAGACCCTGGGTTTCTGCTCTTGGTAACACATGACCGGCCGCACATGTACCAATAGCAGCCAGGGGTTGTTTTTATGGTATACTCAGCATTTGGGATTGCTGGTGGACTTTGTATGAAATGCGTAAGTGCAGATGTGAAGGGTTTTGCTTCACAGGCGAGAGCCTGGAGCCTTTGCTGTGAGTTGGCAGCGCTGTGATTTCTCGTGTCCCTGGGCAGAGCCCGGGGTTGAGAAGAGCCCCGCTGCTGTGCGGAGCTGCAGGCGGCCACACAGGGGACAGGGCTCTAGAAACACGGTGTC
Source organism: Athene noctua (assembly GCF_965140245.1). Classification (NCBI taxonomy): domain Eukaryota; kingdom Metazoa; phylum Chordata; class Aves; order Strigiformes; family Strigidae; genus Athene; species Athene noctua. The sequence goes on from NW_027437843.1 coordinate 45,437, forward strand.
AGTACATAACACTGGGTTTACTTGTAAAGGTCAAACCCAAGGTTTTTCCCCATTAATTTTTTTTTTGTTTTCGCTTGATTTTTTTTTGTTTGTTTGTGTGTTTCAGTGTACTTAACCTATTTTAAAGCAACAAATGAACTGTTTTATTAGTAGTTGTTTAATTAGTAATAGGTAACTGAACTCTAAAGAACAGGCAGATTTCCTGGCAAACATAACCTTGTTCTTTTGCCACCTCCTCTCAGGAGCTGTGCCCGTAACCTCACAGTTTCACCCAAGATCAGATACCACCCTCCCACCTAGCAGCGTTAAGGCAACTTGGTTGTTTAGCCACGAGCTGCAGAGGAATGCTATGGCTGTGTCAAACCTGATCAGTTTTAGTTTCCAGCACTGTAAAGTAAGTTCAGCTGGGGTCATCTTTTAGCAGACACCTGAAGTATGATTCAGACTTGCATTTTTGGGATATTAAAAAGAACCTTTTAACCGCTCTGCACCCAGTCCTGTCCTGGTGCATCTCACAGCCCTTGGCTTTTCCTGTTGCCTTATTGACAACACAGGCACTTTCAGACTCTTTATCCTGCCTGTGCTTTTTCATTTAACATCTCACAAAGTCCACTACCCTCAATGTCACTTCCAATTGGCATTTGAATTTAAGGTGAAATCTAGACCTTGTAAGGAATAGGTTATTTTGTTCTTCTTCAGATGGTTCTGTCTCCTATGCAGTGTGATTCACTTTGGCTGATTCATTTATGCAACCTGACAAAAATCTCCTGGTTTTTTATGGATGGCTTCTCCGAGTGTCACACTGAATTTGCTCAGTCGAACAACGTGTATCCACCAGTGAACTGGAGAGGAAAGCGCCAAAGCTAGACGGGGAAGCCGTCCTAAGATGATACTTTCTTTCCTACTTTCCTCCTTCAAGATGGAGGCTTTTTTCCTGTTACTTGTGTTTCTGTTGTCCTGTCTGTGTATGTGCCCACATCGCATTGCATTATCCTTACACCTCTGCCTCAGACTGGTACCCCATTGACCTCAGCTATCTGTGTGAGACGGGCCTTCTGTCCCCAGCATGTTAAATTTAGTTACCTGTTTGTGGCCACAAAAAAAAAAAAAAATCAAAAAAGGATTAACTCTTCTGGCTATCAGTGTGAATACTTCTATACATAAAAACTGCCATTGCCTCCGGTGGGAAGAAGCCTCCATGCATCTCAACAGAGCAAAGAGTCAAGTCAGTAATACCAGAATCAGGTTTGGCTCAGGTCAGGTGGTTGTCACAGGGTCTGATGGTCACTGGAATGTCCTCTGATCCCCTCCAAGACATTAGGTATTCACTTAATGCTGGTGGTGGCAGCAAAGGGCAGTGGGTAGAGCATCGGATAGGGGGTCACAAAGACTTGGGTCTGTGTCCCCCTCTGCTGTCAGCGGGTGGATCAGGGCAGTGCCACTTGACCTGAGTGTGCTTACGTGTCAACCCCAGCATCTACAGAACTCATGTCTCTCAGGAGAGGAGGGTGTGGGTGCTGGGAGGAGCACTGTGGTTAATCAGGGCACCCCCGTCTCGGAGCAGTGGGATCCCCAGCTGGGGTTTGACTCACTGGCTCCAGGGGAAGGATTTGATCCTGCCCTTCAGAGTGTTCCCTCTTTGGGGAAGAGGCGGTGGGATGGACAGAGAGGTGTTGGATACCTGCTGTGAGCTGTATTAGGGGTGTGCTGGGTAAGTGAAGACCGGTGTGTCTGCGACTGGAGGAATCTCCCTGCTTTGGCTTACCTCAGCCCAGGCTCTGCAGGGAGCAAGGCTACGTGGAATAGTGGTGTGTCACCACTTTGTAGCCAGCCGCCTCATTTAGTGCAATAAGATCATTTATTTTGATGCATAATTACATGGCTTGATACTTTAGTCAGCAATTAACTAATCCTAATGGGATGTAAATTAATTAAGAACACAGTTTGTCAAATTCAGTTTGCTTTTACCCAATTCCACTCTTCTGGGAGCAAAATGGAAGACATTGGCCCCAACCCAGGATGGCAGTACTGTCAGCATGAGGTCCACAGCCAGTGCTGGCTACAAGGCATAGCAGAGCTCTGGGGGTGGGTGTTACACCTTCTTGTTCTTAAGAAGTTGTTCTTGAGAAGAGGTGTTCTAGGGGAAACTTTCTTACGAGAAGATAGCTGCTTATGAGAGATGGATCGATGACCTAATACTGAGTAAAGAAGGGAATTAAGAGGGGAAGGAGAAAAGTGCAACAATCCCCTTCCATATTTAATCACTGCACAAAAACCCAGCCATTGTAGGTAAAATCTGCCTGGCCAGGAGACATCAGAACAATGTTATGCTTTATTCTTCCATGTATCATTTTGTTATTACAGCAAACCTTTTCTATATTAGTGTTTCCTATGAAGTTCAACTCAGATGATAGTATCATGTCCTAAATGTGGTTCCTATGCAGCAAGAGTAACTACCAGACCACCTCAACTCCAGCAATCTCAAGATTACACTGACAGGGTGTGAAAAAGATAGAGGGGGAAGAAGAATTTTCTGTTTCACCGCCGGGGAAGTGGGAATATAATATGTTCTAAACGACATGCAGCGAGCAGCGTCATGGCATGACAATATTAATTTGTCTAGAGCCAGGGTAGGACGTGTCTTACCAAACTTTACCTCTTTAAATGTTGGGTGTGTTGTCCAGATGAGTAGTGACAGTTAATGGAAAGAGGGAGTGAGGCACATGTTAGGTGGGAATGACTTACCCTCCTGGGAATGCTGATCTCTGGTGATGACGGGAGGAGCCCACAAACCCCACCTAAACTAAACATCCCAGCATTCCGACAGCTAACACGAGGGGAGATGGAGGCCTCCTGCCCACGTACACTTGCTTACCCCTCAGGAAAGAAGGGATCAAAGTGGGACAATTGAAGCCACAGGATGAATGGAAGAAGAAGCCTGTTTTGGAAGCAAATGCAGATAGGATATTTCTGCTCTACAGCTACTATTCCAGAAATACCTGTGCACTCTCACCCCTGGTAGCTTGTCTGTGTGTCATATATTAAATGATCAAAGCAATGCTCCCACATTTCATGTGGAAAATCGTGAAGGCAATCAGCACACACAGAGCTCAGTGAATCAGATGTGTCCTGGATGCACCAGGCATCCAGCAGGCAGTTGATGTGGGTATGAACAGTGATGTTTTGTACGGGATTTCTGGGCATCAGGCAGCCTGCTTAGGGCTTCTGTTCCAGCTGAGCTGCTGGACACAGAAAATCTCAGACAAAGGTCATATTTCTTTTTCTGTTCCAACAGTTTTGTAAAAGGCTGGCCATATAAGGCATTCTAATGTAGGACAAGATTTTGTAAAATAATTTAATATCCTTGTATGCTAAAGGTCCCTTAATAATTTAGTTTTCAAGGGACTGGTTTCCCTGATTGCAGAGCCCAGCATTAATCTGACCTTTTCTTATTCTTCATTCAATAACTCATCTATGGAGGCTCTTCTTGCAGTGTTTTGTAGGTGTCTCTTCTTATTTAATCTGTCTTCCAGATCAAAGCTCTTCAGAAGGAATTTTCCATGTTAGTTGTGAGATAATAAAAAATAAAGTAAAATAAAACTTTTTATTTTTTTGTTTTTTTTTCTTTTTTTTTTTGTTTTGGTGAGCTTTTGACTTGGTAAACAGAGAGAAATGCTGTTCATTTAATAATCAACCATTCCACATTGGCTATGTCATGTGTGTTGTTGACTTCGGTCTCTAAAAATAATAGGCTCTTAACAAAAGTCTTTTCATGTTTAGATCATTTAAAAGGGCTCACCTGTGTAGATAGAGTAAGCCTGTCCCACAGGATTTGCCTCTGGTAGGGCTCTCTTTCAACTTCCTTGCTGTCTATTCACATGAAATGTAGGAGTTTCACATATTTAAGGCCACATCTACACTAGAAAATAATGCAATGTGAAAGGAGAGGATCTGAAGAGTAACAGTTGGTGCTAAGGGTACAACATTCATGCTGTAAGTATTCTGGGGGATTTAGCTTTAGCTGGGTCACCTGGACTGAATGCCCATGGGCACCTGGTACTTTTGAGTACATCCTCCAGGGCAGTTTCATCCAAACCCAGCTCATGTGCTCCAGGACCCCTCCACAGTAACATCCCAAGTGTGGTAAGCAAGGAGAGCCAGGAAAACCTCCCTCAACTCTCTTGCAGAGATTTACCCCATCCAGCCAAATGTCCTGCTGAGCAGATACGCATACTTATGAATGCATACACATACATCGTCCCACAGCCTTGTTTCCACAGGGCCCAATCTAAAAACATTCATTTATCAGCTCCACAATGAGGCTGACTAATTCTGCTGTCCCTTAACATCTAGCCTGCACCCAGAGCGATGAATAATTCATCTGCTTCCAAGATCTGGCTGATAGAAAGCACTACTGGCCTTCCAGCTTATTTTAGAATTAATAGGTCCTGTGGATGCTATCTATGTATAGAACATATACAGATAGAAAAGCCTCTGAATGAATATGGAATTTCACTGAAACAATTCTTTGTGTTAAACACAATTGTATTGGGATCTCTGGAGTGCCTCGGATAAAAATCTCCTTTTAGCACAAGTATCCTAATCTTTCGGGACAGCGTACTCTAATATAAGTCCTTCTTACATCTATAGCATCTTAAAAAATAAACCTCCTCAAATTCCAACCAAACAAAAAATTAACCAGAGTGAATTCCATTTGGTCCTACCCCTTCTGAACTGAATTGAGGAAAATTGATGGATCTTGAAAGTAATATACTTTTATTTCTCCTCAGTCCTTTGTGAAACACTTCAGTGCACCCACAGCTTTACAGTCATAACGAGTCATAAAACTCAAGTTTTATGGTTTGGCCTTAACAAAGCATATTTAAGGTTAATTAGCAATAGTCGCCTCCAGCAGACAAAACAAAAATTTGCATGGGCGGAAAATGGATACACAGTCCTTTGTTGGTGGCTTGAAAGCATGCTCACCTGTAACCATTAGCATCAGCTTTGGCTCTTTGCACCCATGGAATAGCCAAGAAAATAATAAAAACACTGCTACATATATTTGATCTCTTGGTAAAAAAAAAAAAGCATATTTAAATAGTTCTCTGCCTAGGGAAAACCTTTTCGTGTTTCTATGTGTTTGTCTTTTTACCTGCACCTGGCCAGGTGTATATTACTGCATGTTTCAAACTCTCATTTGAACACGTGCTGCCCACCAAAGAACTTCCAGATGCTGTGTCACGGCATGTCCTCGATACAACACCGTGTGTTGTGCTAGGTCCTGCAAACACATTTGTCAGTAATAGGAAAGCTCCCTCTCTTTCTCCTCTTCCAGTCTTTCCATAACTCCCAGACATGTGATCTGTGTTAACAAGCTTACGACGCAAAATTGCAACTTTTTCAGTTCAATCTTGTAAACAGGAGGGAGTTGGACTGAGGTCTTAAAACGATCCCCAGACACCCTAATGCATGCTCAGATTTTCAGATTGCCAAGTACCCACCCTCCTAACAAACCCTTCAGCCCCTTGCTCCAGAGTTTCTGCCCAGATTTAGGAACTCAGCTCTAGGCTCTTACTTTGGAAAATTTTCTTAACTCTCCTCATAGACAAGTTGGCTAGGCTCTCTCTTTTATCAACTACAGCAATTCCCTTCTGCCTAATTCTGACCACTTGTATTTGGAATTGTGTTCTGACTAAGTGTCTTCAGACTTCATTTTGGATGTATTTGTCTGTTCCAGGTATCTGGCCATTGTTCACCCACTGAAACCACGCATGAATTATCAAACAGCAACCTTCATAATCGCCTTGGTCTGGACTGTCTCCATACTTGTAGATATTCCATCTGTGTATTCTGCTACTGAAACGGTGTTATTTATAGTGAAAAACCAGGAGAAAATATTCTGTGGTCAGATTTGGCCAGCTGACCAGCAGATGTACTACAAATCATACTCCCTCTTTATCTTTGGCATTGAATTTGTTGCACCTATCATTGTGATGACCTTGTGTTACGCCAGGATATCACGGGAGCTCTGGTTTAAAACCGTACCAGCATTTCAGACAGAACACATCAGAAAGAGGCTTCGATGCAGAAGAAAAACTGTTATGGTACTGATGTGCATCCTGACTGCCTACGTTCTCTGCTGGGCACCCTTCTACGGCTTTACAATTGTCCATGACTTTTTCCCCACCATCTTCGTGAAAGAGAAGCATTATCTTACTGCTTTTTATATAGTTGAATGCATTGCTATGAGTAACAGCATGATAAACACCATGTGTCTTGTAACTGTAAAAAATAACACCATGAAGTATTTCAAGAAGATCATGTTACCGAGATGGAGATCGACATATAATGGAAGCAAATCTAGCTCTGATTTCGACCTGAGAACAAGTGCAATGCCAGTCACAGAGGAGGTAGACTGCCTAAAACTGAAATAAATTTTCTGCAGTTTGAATCTCACATATTTCGGAGAGGGGCTAAAGAGGAAACAATGCCTTCTCAGAAGCTTCTCTCTTGTCTGTGGGAATACCCACCGTTGGTGAGAGCCCTCTAAAAGCAGCCTACTATGTATTTCCACCAGAACTCTTTTCACTGGACTGCTGTATAACCCCGTAACTCTGACTGATGCTGTGCTTCAGTTCACCCATCTGTAAATCTGGGAGGTAGATACTCATTTTACAGTTGTTTAAAATTTAAGATGAACAAAAAAAAAAAAAATCTATGAATGCATTAAAGCATACTACAATGATGTAAGAGTTGATTGCTGATCCTAGCAATGATGCCTCTTTGTTTCTTCTTAAGAGAAATCTCTTAACCCCTTGGAGCTTATCTTTTGTACCTTTAAGATATTTGGTGTCCTTTTCCTTCTGCTCATAAGAGGAAGGAAGGCAAAAAAAGCCCATTTTGCTTCATGTCACTCTTTATCTTCTCAGTTTACCCCTCATGATTAAGCTCCTCAAAGTCTACAGATCACCAGCTTTCTATGGTCCAATGTGCAGCATGCTCTTATGAAAGGCACATTCTCTACAAAGGTAAATACTGCTTCACAGTCTAGTGAAAACCTCATCTCTTCCTGTGACACCTTGCTTAAAAATATTCTATCAACATTCCACTCTGTAGTTTTATGTAGAGTGCTGACTCTGTTTATTATGTATTTGGAAATGGCACAGCTACATTTTGAAGGGATGTTACCTTCTCTCACCTCCAGGCTATGGCCAACTTCTGCTGCCTTGATTCGCTGAGCTCTTCAAAGAATCAATCACAAAATCACAGAGGTGGAGAACAGCAACTCCAGATTGTCTAGTCCACCCCTCGGCTCAAGCAGGGTCAGCTAGAAGAGGCTGCCCAGGACTGTGTCCAGCTGGGCTTTGACTGACTCCAGGGATGGAGACTCCACAGCCTCCCTGGACCACCTGTGCCAGTGTTCAACAGTCCTTGCAGTAAAGAAGGGTTTTCTTATGTTCAGATGGTATTTCATGGGTTTCAACATGTGTTTCAGCTTGGTTTGCAGAGGGACCCATATAAAACTATAGCATGCTAGTGGGAAGAAAAACACCCTGCTGAACCAGATCTAGACATTTTACCAAGCCTGTGTACAACTTCAAAATAAAGTACAAGTAGGGCCAAAATAGCATAGAGATCTTGAGATGATCTGTCTTTCTGCAACCAATGGAGACAGACTCTAGGCTTCCACAAGCCAGTCAGTGGTTGAGTTGAGTAGCTCATTGTCTGGTCAAAGGTGAGGCAACAACTCAAGATGAATTGTGCATTGCTTCCCCCAGAGCTGTTTTTACTATTCTGATTTTATGCAGCTCCAGGATGGGTGTATCTTAACTGATAACTGTGATAAAGCAGGTGACAGTAGCACTAATACCTACTCATTTAAACTACACATAAGATATCATGGACTTTTGTGTACTGAAATCGAGTCTTTTCTACCGTGATGACAAATGCTTCCTGTTTTAAAGTATGTGGTACCACCTACTTTTGGAGTAAATGGCTTTTGTAAATAATTTGTCTATTTGTGTACTTAAAGTGAGAAACAAATCCTGCTAATAAAAGAGTAAACATGGAGTAAATATCAACATTGTGAACTATGTTTTAGATTTTCCCCTTAGCCACAGTTTTCCTACTCAAGTGACTAATGTCAATTCTCCCATTTCTGCTAAAGAAAAACTACCAGGCCGACCAATTAAGTTTAATGCAAAAGGATATTCAAATCCATTAAAGTGCTTAAATCCTCTCGTCATTAGCTGCTCTTAAAATATACACGTTGGAAAGGGTATCAAAATTTCCTCTGTTAGGCAAAACAATTACTGAAATCATTCTTCAAAATGACAGATTAGAATAGGGTAAGTACTAAATCCATTTGTTTCCCAGCATGCCAAAGAAATTTAAAGGACCAGAGAGTTGCAGTATTCCATCATCAAGAGGCTTAACCTTGGAGTTTCTCTTGAAATCTCATGGTTTCTTCTGAAACTGCACCCATATTTATCTCCTGAAACCTGCAGTAGTTATTGGGGATTAGCTAGCAATACTACCTGTTATTAGAGTGTCCTGATATTCCTTTCACCTATTTTTCCTAGACTTTTCCTGGTGCGACAAAGCCAAACAAATCACAATTTTCCACACCTGGAAATCTACCTCAGGCTGAGTTATTAAAAAAATAAAAAGCTCATCCCCCACCAAGCAATATAGTGCCAAGCAAAAACCGGGGAAAGAATTGCTTTACATTTCTGGAAATCACTTTGAGAGCTCCAAGAGACCTCTTCTGGTCTGGCCTGCCCAGTGTTCTCAGACATCACCACGTCCCTGTCCCTGAGAAGGGCAGTAAAGCAGCAGCTGCCACAGCCCATTTTGTGGATTTAGGTTTTGGGGTCCGCAACATTGCTGTATTTTGACATTTTGGGGTCTTCTCAGCAGCAAAGCAGTGTTTCAGCCTGAATGACTGGATAGGGCAGGAGAAAAAACTGTGCTTTGCCCTCAACTGCACTTGTGAGCAGCATCCCCAGAAAGAGGGGGATTCCCACCCAGGAAGGGTGGCAGTCTCCTGTTCCCTGATCAGAGTAGCCAAGCAAGTCCTTAGCCTGTGTCTGCACCAACTCCAAACACCAAAAAATGGTCACGGGCTTCACTTTCAGGGACCAATGTCTGCTCCTAAACTGAGCTCCAGCAACCAGGGGCCCAGGCAGCGAGCCCAAGGACCTTGCATGGGAACAGAAACCCCATGGAGGATTTTTGTGCCCACAGAACTGATTTCATCAAGGGAGTAATGGGGTACATTACCTAGGGGTACCTACATTGGCCAGGGCCTGCCTGCCACCCATGACTACAGTTAAATGGAGAATTTAGAAGACTCTTAAAGTCACTTAAAAACTCCCTTTAAGTGCAGAAGTGTGCAGCTGGCCAGGTCCTGACCTGAGTGGCTCCCTCAGGCAGCAGGGAACAGACAGTCCAACCAGAGTAGCTGAGGGAGGGGGCCAGACCCCACGCTCCATATAGTGAGTTGTGCAGGAAAAACTAAAAATAACAGAAAGGCTTTTTTGTACCCACCCACACAACTCAGGCTAGGGAGTGTGGGTGCCAGTGGGTGCTCCAGAGATGGGTGCTCCCTTGGCTCCCTCTCAGGTGGGGGCTACCCTGCTGCCTCCTGCCTGGCTGCTCCCTGCAGAATGCCTTCACACTTACACTGACTGGCAACATTCAGTGAGGGAATTGAATGTGGATCGCACCTAACTGAAGCTTTGCTTGCAAGAGCCATGCTTAAACAGAGAAAGAAAAGCACAAGCTGGAAGGCAGCATCTGTCGCAGAGGAGAAGCAGCCCCTTCCAGCACAAGCTCTTACACACTGGAAGGCACTAAAAACTGCAGCGAGACCTCCACAGCCATCAGCTGCCTGCTGTTTGCTCCACTGGCACAGCAGCAATAAGGACTTCACCACGCAGGAACTGTGGGATGTGTCAAGGACAAGCAGTAGGTGGGGGTGAGGTATCATCCTCCTGAGAGCTGTTAGCAGGGTTTAGATAACCATGCAGTGAATAACCAAGTCTCAGCTGTGGCTTGCTACAATTTTTATTGCTAAAAGCAAAAATGTAGTGCTATCATGCCTGATTCTAGCTCAGCTGTCCTCCTGTGGCACAGCTCCCAAAACCATAGGCTTGTTTCCTTCTGCAGCAGCTCCTCCAGGGATAACTGAAGGTAAAATCCAGTCCCTGCTCCTTCACACTGGCTCTCTGAAAAATAAAAAAAAACAGGTGTAACTAAAAACTAAAATGGTGACCCTGAACATCTAAGAGAGGATTAAGAAAAAGCAGTTATTCTCAGCAACAGGCACTGAGAAAATAAAGTATGTATTTTAATAAAGCAAGAGCAGGAAAAGAAACTCCAACCATTGCCCCTCTGCCAAAGGAGGATGGCCTGCAAGACCCCAGAGTGGGTCACAGTAGCCAGGCCATGAAATTTCCCTGAAGACTGACTCACTCACTCAGCAGCTCAGACTTAACTGAGCTCCTTCTTTTCTGAGCCTGGCAGCCTTTCCTGTGGCAACAGCACCCTCCAGCTGCTGCCTCTGCAGCACAGCATCATACGCCTACTGCACTGCCCTGGAAACTGCACCACCTCACACCAGATACCTTGGTGACAGGGACATACAGATATTCCCAGGATTCCTGGGCCTCCAAAAAGTAGCAACAGATGCTCCAGCTTTTGTCACTCAGGCACCTAGGCACTTACCCATCACTTCTGGTGTCTGAATTCTCCCTCGCTCCCTGTGTCGGCAGGGCTGTGACCCTCACTGGGTGCTTGGGCTACCCCCTTTCAAAACACTGGATATCATCTGCGCTGAAAAAACAACACCATTAAGCAGAAGCAAGCAGAATTGAGATAAGACAAGAAACTACTCCCTTGTACTCACCAGAGATCCTCTTCTCTCTTACGCTCTGTTAGGATCCTGTTCTATAGACTCCACCCTAACACACGTTGCCAGGAACAGTCCCCAAACCACCAATGAGACGGGCAGCACTGCAGCTTCCAAAGTGACCTTCCTAATACCATCCAGAGCAAGAGAAGGAGGAACAAAACCTGATATAAAGCCACCACAAGAATCCTGAATAATAAGAATCAACACTGAGCACGAAGTTGCTCAAAGCACAAAGTCACCTCCCTCAAAACCAGGACTTGGTAAAACTGACAGAAGAGAAGACACAAAGATGGTCACAGTCCCCAGAAAAAGACACCCCTGAGCTCAAAAGACCACCAAGGAACATAAAAAGCCCATGTAAACTCATCAACCTGCTCACCCGCTGGTTCCAAAAGAAAAACATGGAAGGTAACAGACAGAAAGCATGCATCACAGAAAACATGTTGAGGCACAGCAATAAAATCTGGGGGTGTAGCATCCCGAAAAAGCCAAACGCTGAAGCGCTCCAAAGACACACAGTGAAGTGCTCCACACAGCAGGGTGATGAAGGGCTACTACAGGGCCACGTGTTGAAGAGCTCCAATAAAAGACAGGTGCGGAAGCGCTCCAAAACAGCGAGGCAGTGAAGCACTGCTCCACGATGGTGCCATTAAGCACTCCAACATACACCAGGCATTGCAGAAATCAAGAAAAAAGCCACAGGGTGAAACACCCCAAAAAGAGCCATGTGGTGGGTGTCTCCAAAAAAGCCCAACAAGGCAGTGTTCCCCAAAAGAACAGGTACTGAAGGACACTCTCCAGGGCTCCCTGGAGAAACACTCCGAAAAATCACAGGTGATGAAGAGAGCAGGAGAGTCAGACAGTGAACAACCCCCTAAAGCAGGGTGGTGAAGGAACCCTCCAGGAGGCTGTGATGAACAAGACCTGGGTGGCGCAGTGAAGGACTCCAGAAAAGCCAGGTCACACAGAGAAAGGCTACTCCAGGGTGGCATGGAGAAGGACTCCCAAGAACAGCTGGGCAGCACAGGAAGGACTCCAAGAAGACTTGGGTGGCACAGTGCAGGACTCCCAAAAAGAGGCAGGCAGCGTCATGCAGGCCTTGTCAGGGGTGGCACAGTGACAAACTCCAAGAAGAGCCAGGAGGGACAGTGAAGAGTTCCTCCAGACTGGCATGATGAAGGACCCCCCCAGTGTGGCCTGACGAAGGACTCCTCCATAAGGGCCTGGGAGGACTCCTCTGGGGGACAATGATGAAGTACTCCAAGAAGAGTCCGGTGCACAATGAAGGACTCCTAACGGGCAGCATGGTGAAGGGCTCCTCCGGGGAGGTGCTATGAGGGGCTCCTTTGACAGAGCACAATGAGGGGCTCCTCTTGGGGCAGCACAGTGTAGGGCTCCTCTGGGGCAGTGTGACAAAGGCTCCAAGAAGAGCTGACAGAACACTGAAGGGCTCCTCCAAGACTGCACATTGAAAAGTTACTCCAAGTGGCATAATGAGGGGGTCCTCTGGGGCGGTGCAAGGAGGGGCTCACCCAGCGTGGTGTGATGAAAGGCTTCTTCAAGACAGCGCAGTGAAGGGCTCCTCGAGTCTGAACAATGAGGAGTTACTCTGTGATGTGGGGCGCCTCCAGGTTGGCATGATGAGGGGCTCCCTATGGATCTGCGTGATGAAGGTGAAGCGCGGAAACAAACTCTACAACTCAGAAAGAGTTATAAAGCAGGCATGTTTATTCCAGCTGGGGTGCAAGGGGATTTCTTCACAAAGCTTGCACACCGTCTCTGGCAAGTAGCCAGATATTTATTACAAAAAACCATACATATTCATTTGGAAGGGCTGGGTTATTACAATTAGTTCGGGGAATAGGTGTGATTCTTAGAATTATTCAAGGAGAGAAGTATGTGGTCCTCTTGCAGTGTCCTGCTGTTAAGCAAAGTCCAGATGTCTCCTTCCTCTTCATTAATTTTTCAACTTGGCTTCCTGTGCATGCTCTCCGGCCCTTCGGTTCCTCTCCAGGTTATAGAGTCGGCCTTTTACCTGTTTGTTTTGTTAATTGGAACTTTTGTGTCTGTTAAGATGTCCCAGAAAGTAAGTCCTTTAGCTGGTATGTCTCCCCCTTTATCTCAAAGACAGGGATTAGTTTACTATCTATCCTGTTTTCTGTAAGAATGTTATCTACTTAACATTGCCTGAGGGCTAGGACTCCTTTAGCTTTTTTTTTTGCTTTCCTCATATCAATTCCCCCCTTTTCTTTTACCTGTGCAAATTCTTTTGCTATATCATGCCATTCCCTTAAAGGGTTTTGGCCAAGTATGCACCTACAGTCCCTACCCATAATCCAACCATGTTGATAATCAGTGTCCATCCTTTCATTGGAAATATATAATGAGCCGGTTTAATGTTGTGTACAGGCCCATCCAGACCTCGAGCTCTGGTCCCTAGGACCAATTCCCGCAGCTGTTTTTGTAGGCTGATAACATAATTAGTTACTATTTCATTCCCAATCTAAATGGATGCCCCCCGCCTGTATCATATATGGTTTCCTATATACTATTTCAAAAGAACTTAATCCCTCCTCAATTCTGGGTTTGGTCCCGATTTTAAAAAGTGCTAAAGACAATGATCGAGGCCAAGGTAATTCGACCTCCTGACCTAGTTTTGTAATTTACTTAAGTGATTCATCTTCTCTACTTGACCACTTGCTTGTGGACTATATAGAATATGCAACTGCCAGTCTATTTGTATGATCAATGCAAGTAATTGTTTTAACCATTTGAACCTTAGTAACCATGAAGTAAGCTTGTTCCATATTTCTTCAAAGTCTAAAGAAGCATTGTCTTTTCATATCTCCTGCAAAATACTTAATTATTGCAATATTATTCCTAAATCTACATTTATTTTTCCTGTTTCACCTATGTGTGTACAACAACTATAATTCACAACTGTGCTCAATCCCCCATGTGAGGCCAACATCATGTTTCACTGTCAGCACTTCAGATTGAGAAATTATTTCATTCAGTAACACTTATTACTTCTGCATGGGAATGCATCTGGCCAACCTGAGAAGGTATCTGTTAACACTAATAAGTACCAACACCCCCCTTTTCTTGGGAGTTCAGAAAAATCTATTTGCCAGTGTTGTCCTGGACTATTACCTTTCACTATAACTCCATTTTTAATTTTACTTGATGTGTTTGGATTGTGGTTTTTGTTTTGTTTGGGGTTTTTTTAGTAAACAGCATAGTCATCTTACTGGTTTTTCAATTTAACTGCTTGTATAGGGCATCTGCTCCCCAATGTTTTCTTATGTTCACCTAAATGTAACTTCTATTGTATGTTGGAAGGCACTGTTATTTGCCCATCTGGAAAATAAACCCATCCATATTTTTCTTTATTACCCTTTAGATCATTAATCAATTTTTGATCCTCCTTTGAATATTTAGGTTTCAAATCTGAGTTTAAGATTGAAAGTTTTACCATCTGGGACCAAAGCTAATGCTATGGTTGCCATTTCTGCCGCCTGTCTGGCCTTTCAATCTGCCAAATTATTTCCAATTTCCTGTTCAGTGTTACCATTTTCATGCCCTCAACAATGCATGATGGCTACTTTTTCAGGGAGTTTTATGGTTTCTAGCAGCCTTAAAATTTCCTCCGCATGTTTTGTTTTCTTTGTGCTGTGAATAATCCTCGTTCTTTCCATATGGCGCATGAGCATGTACTACTCCAAAAGCATATTTCTAATCTTAACCTTTTTCCCTTTTGCCAGTTCTAAAACTTTGGTCAAGGCAATTGTTTCAGCCTTCTGAGCAGAAGTCCCTACTGGCAACGATTTAGTTTCTATTACTTCGTCAGTGGTGATCACAGTGTATCCTGCCTTACGGTTTTCCCTGTTTTATGAAGCTGCTTCCATCCATGAACCAGGTGCCTTCAGCATTCTCAAGTGGTTCTTCTTTTAAGTCAGGTCTACTGGAGAAAATGGCTTCCATGATCTCCAGACAGTCACAGGTTAAAGGCTCTGATATGGTCCCACTGAGAAAAGAGGCTGGATTCACAATGTTCGTGGTTCATAATTGGCACCAACCTGTCATTCCAAGGAAAGTTTGGAGTTCTTTTGCCATTCTGGGTTCACGTGTGCGACAGATGGCCTCTTTCCGTTCTCAGCTCTGTTGTTCTTCAGGAATACCAAATCCTAAGTAGGTCACTTGCTTCTGGACCAGTTGAGCTTTCTGTTGAGATACCCGATATCCACTAAGTCCCAGGAAGTTAAGCAAACTGACAGTCCATAGTACACAGTCTTCCTTCATCCTTGTAGCTATGAAAAGGTCACCTACAGATTGTAGTAAAATTCCTCCTAGTGAGGGCAGAGTCCAGGTTTCAAGTTCTCAGGCCAATTGATTCCCAGAGATAGTGGGGCTGGTTTTAAAACCTTGTGGTAACACTGTCCAGGTTAACCGTTTTGGTTTCGGTTGGGTTTTTTTTCCTCCCTGTATCAGGGTTTCCTCATTCAAAAGCAAATAGCTTCTGGCTTTCTTTTTTGCTTTCCTCATATCAAAGGGGTCCTACGGATCAGCACAGTGAAGGGCTCCTCCAGGATGGTGCGACAAGCTGATCCTCTGGGCTTCTTGTGATGAAAGGCTGAAACGGCACAATGAGGGGCTCTTCTGTGGAGGTGTGATATGGGGCTGATAGGGATCGCTGCAGAATTGGCACGGTGAAAGCCTGCTCCAGGACACTGAAACTGTGAGTTCCTCCAGCACAGCATGATGAAGAGCTGCTCTGGAGTGGTGCAGTGAAGGCCTCCTCTGCAGCAGAGTGATGAAGCGCACTTCCAGGGGACCACGATGAGGGGCTCCTCTGAGGCAGTGTGGTGAACAGCTCCTCCAGGGCGGTGTGAGGAAGGACTCGTCCGGGCAGCACAATGAAGGCCTCCTACTGAGCAGCAAAGGGAAGGGCTCCTCGGGGAGAGTGTGCTGAAGGGCTACAAGAAGACCCAACCAGCGTGGGGAGCAGCCCCTCTGGGTGGGGATGATGACATGCTCCTCTGGCATGACACGGTGAACTGTTCCTCTGGTACAGCGTGGTTGAGGAATCCTTCACTACAATGTGGTGAAGGGCACCTCCAGAGCAAACCAGTAAATGCCTCATCCAGACAGGCATACATGGGGAAACATACGATATGTACGACAAAATACGATACACACGACAGGCAATACAATAAAAACATATATTACATACCTTACCATGCAATGCATAACAGAGAGAAAATAAAATACATACCATACATAAAATGCAACATACACGATATGATAAGTATCAAACCAAACAGTAAAATACAATATATATAATAATTACAAAACGTTCAAGACGAAACAATAAAAAATACAGCAAAATACATACCACACAATATATGACAAACCATAAA
The DNA here is from genome assembly GCF_965140245.1 of Athene noctua. Lineage (NCBI taxonomy): Eukaryota > Metazoa > Chordata > Aves > Strigiformes > Strigidae > Athene > Athene noctua. Next base: position 61,775 of record NW_027437843.1, read on the forward strand.
ATACCAACCAGATAAACATCAGTATAAAAGTAATTACAATCCAAAAAATGATACACAATACATTACACACTACAACAAGCTACATCCCATATTCACAACTAACACAATACACATGATGCACAAAATGACAGATAAAATACAAGATAAAATATCATTAATAAAACACCATAAATACAATGCAATACAAAACAGCATATAAAACACAAAAGATGATCCAATAAAAAATAATATAACAACCACACTCCGAAGAAGGGATGAAAATTGGATCCTCTGGGGCTGCACGGTGAAGGCCGCATATGGAGCAAGACTCGTCCAGGACGGCGTGATCGAGGCCTCCAAGAAGAGCTGGGATGTGCCGTGAAGAGCTCCTCCGGGGCGGGGCGACGACGGCTCCTCCGCGGCGGCGCAGCCAAGGCGAAGGGCTCCTCCGCGGAGGCAGACGTTACAAACCATACCATACAATACCGTACCCACGATACAAGACAGACAATACCCTACAGACCACACCATAACTTACAGACCTTACCCGACGGTGCAAACCACACCTGTCAGATAACACTACACACAACCCACAGACAGGGAATCACAAGACAAAATACAAGACAGACAATCCAGCCCCAAATCCATTACAATACACACACAGGTACTACAAAACACAAAACACATTACAATGCCAAGGACATCACAAAATCTACAGTGCCAAAAAACACAGTATGTCCTCTACAAGAAGGAGCACGCCATACCATACAGAAAAATGCACAAAATAATGCTCAAAAAAACCACAAAATACAATACATTACAAAGAAAAATAAGTTTCTCTACAAAATACATAAAAAGCAACCCAAAATACAATAAATATTACATTACCAAAGAAAAATTGCCATACACAGTATGTTAGAAAATAAAATACATACAATGCAAGGGAAGATACAAATCCTCCAATACATTCAATGCTGTACAGTACATACCATAAAATACCACACAACCAATAAAACAGACGATACAGTGCAAACTACATGGGATACAATTAATGCCATTCCATACCTACAGTGTGCAATAGGATATAAACCAGAACACAATACATGGAGTATACGAAATGCAACACATACAACACATCAAATATATAACACAAAAATCTGTACAGAGAATACGTACAAACAATACAATACCCACAGTGATACAGAGGATACTTAACCTAGGATACATTCCAGACCATAAACACACACCATACCGTACGTACAAGAACATCGATACCAAACCCCAATCATACAGTACAACAGATACCATGAAGAGCCTACGACACTTACCAAAATACAAAATAGAACACACAGATGACATGAAATCCCATCCCATACCATACACAAGTCAAAATAATACCCAAAGGACTACATATTCTAACACAGAGAAACACGATGATCCATACGATGCAGATGATGCATACCATACCGTAATACATCACAACTCATACAATACCGTAAATACCAAAGCAGATGCTACAACACAATGCACCCTGCAGTACAGACCTCTAAATACCGTATGATACAAGACGCAGAGTAAAACATACCCACTAACAATACAAGACAAAGTACCACACGGCCAATGCAGTACGGCAGAAAGGACGCACAGCACCAGACAACAGAAAAACCCAGACCGCACTTACCAGACAATACTTACCCCACGGTCTGCAGAGGGGCGCCTGCCTGCCGCTCCGGCGGCACTCACCAAAGCCCAAAACTCTCTCACGAGGCACCACGCTCAAGGGCTCCTCCCCCACAGGGGTGATGAAGAGCTCACCAGGCACAACGGCAGTGAAGGGCTCCTCCAGGGCAGCGTGCTGAAGGGCTGCAAGGAGACCCACCCAGCGTGCGGAACAGCTCCTCTGGGGCCACCGTCATCAAAAGCTCCTCCAATGCCACACGCTCAAGGGCTCCTCCAGAGCGCTCTGACGCTCAAGGGGCTCCTCCAGGGCTTGCATGATGATGGGCTGCTCCGCTGACACGCACAGAAGAGCTCCCTGAGGGCCTCGCAGGAAAGGCTCCTCCGCTGCAACACGGTGAAGGGCTCCTCCAGGGTAGGGATGACCAAGGCCTCCTCCGGGACAGCACAGTGAAGCTCTCCTGCATGGGCGCCACGCAGGGCTCCAAGGACAGACGGGCAGCACCACCAAGCGCTCCGACGGGCAGGTGTAACAGGGAAGGGCTCCTCCAGCTTGGCGCCATGAAGGGCTGCTCCAAGGCGGGGATGATGCTGGGCTCCTCCAAAGACACAGCAATCAAGGGCCCCCTGGCCCAGCACGAGCAAGGAGGGCTCCTGCATGCCCACAGGGCAAAGGGCACCTCTGGGGCAGGCTGGGGAACAGCTCCTGCCGCACAGCACACGGAAGGAAGGGCTCCAACAGCAGCTCGACCATGCAATGAGGACCCCCTGCAGAGCCGCACAACCAGGTGCTCCTCGGGAGTCACGATGAAAACGGCATCCTCTGCCGTGGCAGGATGAAGAGCTCCTCTGGGTACAGCGTCCGGAAGGGCTGCAAGGAGACCCACCAAGCGTGGGGAACAGCTGCTCTCTGGGGCCAGGGTCACCAAGGGCTCCTCCAGTGCCACATGATCAAGGGCTCCTCCACAGCCCTCCGACGCTGAAGGGCTCCTCTGCGGCTGGCATGATGGTGGGCTGCTCCGCTGCCACCCACAGCACAGCTCCTGAGGGCCTCCCGGGACACTGCTCCTCCGCTGCCACCTGTGACCGCCTCCTCTGGGTCACCACGGCAAAGGTCTCCACGGAAACACGCAACGCGTAACAAAGAGATCCACTGCGGTGGGACCGCGGTCAAGGGCTCCTCCAGCACCACGGGATGAAGGGCAGCATCAACACCCAACCAGCGTGGGGCACAGCCCCTCTGGGGCGGGCCTGATCAGGGCCTTCCTCTGCCAGCACACGCTGAACTGCTCCTCCGGGGAGCCACACATTGCAAAACAGACCATACAATACAGACAAATCCATACTGACAGTCCCATATATTATTATTAGACACCTTAACATACTATTACAGACCAGACAGAAAAGGCAATACATACTATAGGAGAGAGTAAACCCAACACCGACGATACATACAAATCACGGCAATAAAACAGATACAAAAATATGGCAATAAACAAAGATACAAAAATACATGCCACACAATACATGACAAACCATACCATATTAACTCCAGCACAACACAAAGAACAATACAATCCATACCAGACAATACAGGCAGGGCAGTGTCAAACACAATGCAGCACAAGATAGACAAGATGATGCAATACACGGGATTCCACATAGGCCATTCCCTCGATTACACAACACACCGTACAGTACACAACACACCTACCATCCATGAAACACACTACACACAACACAATGCAAAATACGATCCACACTACAAGATGCAATATACAGATGCCAACACACAAAAGGAAATACACTATATATAAAACGCAATATACCAGAAAGCAGACAATTCCAGACAATGCAGAACAGAATACATCCCATAAATCAATCCAAACACACACAGTACGTACAATAACTAACAGGCCATAACCACCTATATTACGGGAACCATCCCACCATACAAAACACACTACAACACAATTCAAGTCACAAAGGTACACAGCACCAATAATACAAGACATCAGAACACAAGAAATACCATTCCGCAGGGAAAAAGACAACCAACACAAGACATGCAAGGCCGAGCCCCGATGACGAGCGGCTCCTCGGGCAACGTGCAGTGAGCCCAGGGATGCTCCGCGGCGGCGTGATCGAGGCCTCCAAGAAGAGCTGGGATGTGCCGTGAAGAGCTCCTCCGGGGCGGGGCGACGATGGCTCCTCCGCGGCGGCGCAGCCAAGGCGAAGGGCTCCTCCGCGGAGGCAGACGTTACAAACCATACCATACAATACCGTACCCACGATACAAGACAGACAATACCCTACAGACCACACCATAACTTACAGACCTTACCCCACGGTGCAAACCACACCTGTCAGATAACACTACACACAACCCACAGACAAGGAATCACAAGACAAAATACAAGACAGACAATCCAGCCCCAAATCCATTACAATACACACACAGGTACTACAAAACACAAAACACATTACAATGCCAAGTACATCACAAAATCTACAGTGCCAAAAAACACAGTATGTCCTCTACAAGAAGGAGCACGCCATACCATACAGAAAAATGCACAAAATAATGCTCAAAAAAACCACAAAATACAATACATTACAAAGAAAAATAAGTTTCTCTACAAAATACATAAAAAGCAACCCAAAATACAATAAATATTACATTACCAAAGAAAAATTGCCATACACAGTATGTTAGAAAATAAAATACATACAATGCAAGGGAAGATACAAATCCTCCAATACATTCAATGCTGTACAGTACATACCATAAAATACCACACAACCAATAAAACAGACGATACAGTGCAAACTACATGGGATACAATTAATGCCATTCCATACCTACAGTGTGCAATAGGATATAAACCAGAACACAATACATGGAGTATACGAAATGCAACACATACAACACATCAAATATATAACACAAAAATCTGTACAGAGAATACGTACAAACAATACAATACCCACAGTGATACAGAGGATACTTAACCTAGGATACATTCCAGACCATAAACACACACCATACCGTACGTACAAGAACATCGATACCAAACCCCAATCATACAGTACAACAGATACCATGAAGAGCCTACGACACTTACCAAAATACAAAATAGAATACACAGATGACATGAAATCCCATCCCATACCATACACAAGTCAAAATAATACCCAAAGGACTACATATTCTAACACACAGAAACACGATGATCCATACGATGCAGATGATGCATACCATACCGTAATACATCACAACTCATACAATACCGTAAATACCAAAGCAGATGCTACAACACAATGCACCCTGCAGTACAGACCTCTAAATACCGTATGATACAAGACGCAGAGTAAAACATACCCACTAACAATACAAGACAAAGTACCACACGGCCAATGCAGTACGGCAGAAAGGACGCACAGCACCAGACAACAGAAAAACCCAGACCGCACTTACCAGACAATACTTACCCCACGGTCTGCAGAGGGGCGCCTGCCTGCCGCTCCGGCGGCACTCACCAAAGCCCAAAACTCTCTCACGAGGCACCACGCTCAAGGGCTCCTCCCCCACAGGGGTGATGAAGAGCTCACCAGGCACAACGGCAGTGAAGGGCTCCTCCAGGGCAGCGTGCTGAAGGGCTGCAAGGAGACCCACCCAGCGTGCGGAACAGCTCCTCTGGGGCCACCGTCATCAAAAGCTCCTCCAATGCCACACGCTCAAGGGCTCCTCCAGAGCGCTCTGACGCTCAAGGGGCTCCTCCAGGGCTTGCATGATGATGGGCTGCTCCGCTGACACGCACAGAAGAGCTCCCTGAGGGCCTCGCAGGAAAAAGCTCCTCCGCTGCAACACGGTGAAGGGCTCCTACAGGGTAGGGATGATCAAGGCCTCCTCCGGGACAGCACAGTGAAGCTCTCCTGCATGGGCGCCACGCAGGGCTCCAAGGACAGACGGGCAGCACCACCAAGCGCTCCGACGGGCAGGTGTAACAGGGAAGGGCTCCTCCAGCTTGGCGCCATGAAGGGCTGCTCCAAGGCGGGGATGATGCTGGGCTCCTCCAAAGACACAGCAATCAAGGGCCCCCTGGCCCAGCATGAGCAAGGAGGGCTCCTGCATGCCCACAGGGCAAAGGGCACCTCTGGGGCAGGCTGGGGAACAGCTCCTGCCGCACAGCACACGGAAGGAAGGGCTCCAACAGCAGCTCGACCATGCAATGAGGACCCCCTGCAGAGCCGCACAACCAGGTGCTCCTCGGGAGTCACGATGAAAACGGCATCCTCTGCCGTGGCAGGATGAAGAGCTCCTCTGGGTACAGCGTCCGGAAGGGCTGCAAGGAGACCCACCAAGCGTGGGGAACAGCTGCTCTCTGGGGCCAGGGTCACCAAGGGCTCCTCCAGTGCCACATGCTCAAGGGCTCCTCCACAGCCCTCCGACGCTGAAGGGCTCCTCTGCGGCTGGCATGATGGTGGGCTGCTCCGCTGCCACCCACAGCACAGCTCCTGAGGGCCTCCCGGGACACTGCTCCTCCGCTGCCACCTGTGACCGCCTCCTCTGGGTCACCACGGCAAAGGTCTCCACGGAAACACGCAACGCGTAACAAAGAGATCCACTGCGGTGGGACCGCGGTCAAGGGCTCCTCCAGCACCACGGGATGAAGGGCAGCATCAACACCCAACCAGCGTGGGGCACAGCCCCTCTGGGGCGGGCCTGACCAGGGCCTTCCTCTGCCAGCACACGCTGAACTGCTCCTCCGGGGAGCCACACATTGCAAAACAGACCATACAATACAGACAAATCCATACTGACAGTCCCATATATTATTATTAGACACCTTACCATACTATTACAGACCAGACAGAATAGGCAATACATACTATAGGAGAGAGTAAACCCAGCACCGACGATACATACAAGTCATGGCAATAAAACAGATACAAAAATATGGCAATAAACAAAGATACAAAAATACATGCCACACAATACATGACAAACCATACCATATTAACTACAGCACAACACAAAGAACAATACAACCCATACCAGACAATACAGGCACGGCAGTGTCAAACACAATGCAGCACAAGATAGACAAGATGATGCAATACACGGGATTCCACATAGGCCATTCCCTAGATTACACAACACACCGTACAGTACACAACACACCTACCATCCATGAAACACACTACACACAACACAATGCAAAATACGATCCACACTACAAGATGCAATATACAGATGCCAACACACAAAAGGAAATACACTATATATAAAACGCAATATACCAGAAAGCAGACAATTCCAGACAATGCAGAACAGAATACATCCCATAAATCAATCTAAACACACACAGTACGTACAATAACTAACAGGCCATAACCACCTATATTACGGGAACCATCCCACCATACAAAACACACTACAACACAATTCAAGTCACAAAGGTACACAGCACCAATAATACAAGACATCAGAACACAAGAAATACCATTCCGCAGGGAAAAAGACAACCAACACAAGACATGCAAGGCCGAGCCCCGATGACGAGCGGCTCCTCGGGCAACGTGCAGTGAGCCCAGGGATGCTCCGCGGCGGCGTGATCGAGGCCTCCAAGAAGAGCTGGGATGTGCCGTGAAGAGCTCCTCCGGGGCGGGGCGACGATGGCTCCTCTGCGGCGGCGCAGCCAAGGCGAAGGGCTCCTCCGCGGAGGCAGACGTTACAAACCATACCATACAATACCGTACCCACGATACAAGACAGACAATACCCTACAGACCACACCATAACTTACAGACCTTACCCCACGGTGCAAACCACACCTGTCAGATAACACTACACACAACCCACAGACAAGGAATCACAAGACAAAATACCAGACAGACAATCCAGCCCCAAATCCATTACAATACACACACAGGTACTACAAAACACAAAACACATTACAATGCCAAGTACATCACAAAATCTACAGTGCCAAAAAACACAGTATGTCCTCTACAAGAAGGAGCACGCCATACCATACAGAAAAATGCACAAAATAATGCTCAAAAAAACCACAAAATACAATACATTACAAAGAAAAATAAGTTTCTGTACAAAATACATAAAAAGCAACCCAAAATACAATAAATATTACATTACCAAAGAAAAATTGCCATACACAATATGTTAGAAAATAAAATACATACAATGCAAGGGAAGATACAAATCCTCCAATACATTCAATGCTGTACAGTACATACCATAAAATACCACACAACCAATAAAACAGACGATACAGTGCAAACTACATGGGATACAATTAATGCCATTCCATACCTACAGTGTGCAATAGGATATAAACCAGAACACAATACATGGAGTATACGAAATGCAACACATACAACACATCAAATATATAACACAAAAATCTGTACAGAGAATACGTACAAACAATACAATACCCACAGTGATACAGACGATACTTAACCTAGGATACATTCCAGACCATAAACACACACCATACCGTACGTACAAGAACATCGATACCAAACCCCAATCATACAGTACAACAGATACCATGAAGAGCCTACAACACTTACCAAAATACAAAATAGAATACACAGATGACATGAAATCCCATCCCATACCATACACAAGTCAAAATAATACCCAAAGGACTACATATTCTAACACACAGAAACACGATGATCCATACGATGCAGATGATGCATACCATACCGTAATACATCACAACTCATACAATACCGTAAATACCAAAGCAGATGCTACAACACAATGCACCCTGCAGTACAGACCTCTAAATACCGTATGATACAAGACGCAGAGTAAAACATACCCACTAACAATACAAGACAAAGTACCACACGGCCAATGCAGTACGGCAGAAAGGACGCACAGCACCAGACAACAGAAAAACCCAGACCGCACTTACCAGACAATACTTACCCCACGGTCTGCAGAGGGGCGCCTGCCTGCCGCTCCGGCGGCACTCACCAAAGCCCAAAACTCTCTCACGAGGCACCACGCTCAAGGGCTCCTCCCCCACAGGGGTGATGAAGAGCTCACCAGGCACAACGGCAGTGAAGGGCTCCTCCAGGGCAGCGTGCTGAAGGGCTGCAAGGAGACCCACCCAGCGTGCGGAACAGCTCCTCTGGGGCCACCGTCATCAAAAGCTCCTCCAATGCCACACGCTCAAGGGCTCCTCCAGAGCGCTCTGACGCTCAAGGGGCTCCTCCAGGGCTTGCATGATGATGGGCTGCTCCGCTGACACGCACAGAAGAGCTCCCTGAGGGCCTCGCAGGAAAGGCTCCTCCGCTGCAACACGGTGAAGGGCTCCTCCAGGGTAGGGATGACCAAGGCCTCCTCCGGGACAGCACAGTGAAGCTCTCCTGCATGGGCGCCACGCAGGGCTCCAAGGACAGACGGGCAGCACCACCAAGCGCTCCGACGGGCAGGTGTAACAGGGAAGGGCTCCTCCAGCTTGGCGCCATGAAGGGCTGCTCCAAGGCGGGGATGATGCTGGGCTCCTCCAAAGACACAGCAATCAAGGGCCCCCTGGCCCAGCACGAGCAAGGAGGGCTCCTGCATGCCCACAGGGCAAAGGGCACCTCTGGGGCAGGCTGGGGAACAGCTCCTGCTGCACAGCACACGGAAGGAAGGGCTCCAACAGCAGCTCGACCATGCAATGAGGACCCCCTGCAGAGCCGCACAACCAGGTGCTCCTCGGGAGTCACGATGAAAACGGCATCCTCTGCCGTGGCAGGATGAAGAGCTCCTCTGGGTACAGCGTCCGGAAGGGCTGCAAGGAGACCCACCAAGCGTGGGGAACAGCTGCTCTCTGGGGCCAGGGTCACCAAGGGCTCCTCCAGTGCCACATGCTCAAGGGCTCCTCCACAGCCCTCCGACGCTGAAGGGCTCCTCTGCGGCTGGCATGATGGTGGGCTGCTCCGCTGCCACCCACAGCACAGCTCCTGAGGGCCTCCCGGGACACTGCTCCTCCGCTGCCACCTGTGACCGCCTCCTCTGGGTCACCACGGCAAAGGTCTCCACGGAAACACGCAACGCGTAACAAAGAGATCCACTGCGGTGGGACCGCGGTCAAGGGCTCCTCCAGCACCACGGGATGAAGGGCAGCATCAACACCCAACCAGCGTGGGGCACAGCCCCTCTGGGGCGGGCCTGACCAGGGCCTTCCTCTGCCAGCACACGCTGAACTGCTCCTCCGGGGAGCCACACATTGCAAAACAGACCATACAATACAGACAAATCCATACTGACAGTCCCATATATTATTATTAGACACCTTACCATACTATTACAGACCAGACAGAAAAGGCAATACATACTATAGGAGAGAGTAAACCCAGCACCGACGATACATACAAGTCATGGAATAAAACAGATACAAAAATATGGCAATAAACAAAGATACAAAAATACATGCCACACAATACATGACAAACCATACCATATTAACTCCAGCACAACACAAAGAACAATACAATCCATACCAGACAATACAGGCACGGCAGTGTCAAACACAATGCAGCACAAGATAGACAAGATGATGCAATACACAGGATTCCACATAGGCCATTCCCTAGATTACACAACACACCGTACAGTACACAACACACCTACCATCCATGAAACACACTACACACAACACAATGCAAAATACGATCCACACTACAAGATGCAATATACAGATGCCAGCACACAAAAGGAAATACACTATATATAAAACGCAATATACCAGAAAGCAGACAATTCCAGACAATGCAGAACAGAATACATCCCATAAATCAATCTAAACACACACAGTACGTACAATAACTAACAGGCCATAACCACCTATATTACGGGAACCATCCCACCATACAAAACACACTACAACACAATTCAAGTCACAAAGGTACACAGCACCAATAATACAAGACATCAGAACACAAGAAATACCATTCCACAGGGAAAAAGACAACCAACACAAGACATGCAAGGCCGAGCCCCGATGACGAGCGGCTCCTCGGGCAACGTGCAGTGAGCCCAGGGATGCTCTGCGGCGGCGTGATCGAGGCCTCCAAGAAGAGCTGGGATGTGCCGTGAAGAGCTCCTCCGGGGCGGGGCGACGATGGCTCCTCCGCGGCGGCGCAGCCAAGGCGAAGGGCTCCTCCGCGGAGGCAGACGTTACAAACCATACCATACAATACCGTACCCACGATACAAGACAGACAATACCCTACAGACCACACCATAACTTACAGACCTTACCCGACGGTGCAAACCACACCTGTCAGATAACACTACACACAACCGACAGACAAGGAATCACAAGACAAAATACCAGACAGACAATCCAGCCCCAAATCCATTACAATACACACACAGGTACTACAAAACACAAAACACATTACAATGCCAAGGACATCACAAAATCTACAGTGCCAAAAAACACAGTATGTCCTCTACAAGAAGGAGCACGCCATACCATACAGAAAAGTGCACAAAATAATGCTCAAAAAAACCACAAAATACAATACCTTACAAAGAAAAATAAGTTTCTGTACAAAATACATAAAAAGCAACCCAAAATACAATAAATATTACATTACCAAAGAAAAATTGCCATACACAATATGTTAGAAAATAAAATACATACAATGCAAGGGAAGATACAAATCCTCCAATACATTCAATGCTGTACAGTACATACCATAAAATACCACACAACCAATAAAACAGACGATACAGTGCAAACTACATGGGATACAATTAATGCCATTCCATACCTACAGTGTGCAATAGGATATAAACCAGAACACAATACATGGAGTATACGAAATGCAACACATACAACACATCAAATATATAACACAAAAATCTGTACAGAGAATACGTACAAACAATACAATACCCACAGTGATACAGAGGATACTTAACCTAGGATACATTCCAGACCATAAACACACACCATAACGTACGTACAAGAACATCGATACCAAACCCCAATCATACAGTACAACAGATACCATGAAGAGCCTACGACACTTACCAAAATACAAAATAGAATACACAGATGACATGAAATCCCATCCCATACCATACACAAGTCAAAATAATACCCAAAGGACTACATACTCTAACACAGAGAAACACGATGATCCATACGATGCAGATGATGCATACCATACCGTAATACATCACAACTCATACAATACCGTAAATACCAAAGCAGATGCTACAACACAATGCACCCTGCAGTACAGACCTCTAAATACCGTATGATACAAGACGCAGAGTAAAACATACCCACTAACAATACAATACAAAGTACCACACGGCCAATGCAGTACGGCAGAAAGGACGGACAGCACCAGACAACAGAAAAACCCAGACCGCACTTACCAGACAATACTTACCCCACGGTCTGCAGAGGGGCGCCTGCCTGCCGCTCCGGCGGCACTCACCAAAGCCCAAAACTCTCTCACGAGGCACCACGCTCAAGGGCTCCTCCCCCACAGGGGTGATGAAGAGCTCACCAGGCACAACGGCAGTGAAGGGCTCCTCCAGGGCAGCGTGCTGAAGGGCTGCAAGGAGACCCACCAAGCGTGCGGAACAGCTCCTCTGGGGCCACCGTCATCAAAAGCTCCTCCAATGCCACACGCTCAAGGGCTCCTCCAGAGCGCTCTGACGCTCAAGGGGCTCCTCCAGGGCTTGCATGATGATGGGCTGCTCCGCTGACACGCACAGAAGAGCTCCCTGAGGGCCTCGCAGGAAAAAGCTCCTCCGCTGCAACACGGTGAAGGGCTCCTACAGGGTAGGGATGATCAAGGCCTCCTCCGGGACAGCACAGTGAAGCTCTCCTGCATGGGCGCCACGCAGGGCTCCAAGGACAGACGGGCAGCACCACCAAGCGCTCCGACGGGCAGGTGTAACAGGGAAGGGCTCCTCCAGCTTGGCGCCATGAAGGGCTGCTCCAAGGCGGGGATGATGCTGGGCTCCTCCAAAGACACAGCAATCAAGGGCCCCCTGGCCCAGCACGAGCAAGGAGGGCTCCTGCATGCCCACAGGGCAAAGGGCACCTCTGGGGCAGGCTGGGGAACAGCTCCTGCCGCACAGCACACGGAAGGAAGGGCTCCAACAGCAGCTCGACCATGCAATGAGGACCCCCTGCAGAGCCGCACAACCAGGTGCTCCTCGGGAGTCACGATGAAAACGGCATCCTCTGCCGTGGCAGGATGAAGAGCTCCTCTGGGTACAGCGTCCGGAAGGGCTGCAAGGAGACCCACCAAGCGTGGGGAACAGCTGCTCTCTGGGGCCAGGGTCACCAAGGGCTCCTCCAGTGCCACATGCTCAAGGGCTCCTCCACAGCCCTCCGACGCTGAAGGGCTCCTCTGCGGCTGGCATGATGGTGGGCTGCTCCGCTGCCACCCACAGCACAGCTCCTGAGGGCCTCCCGGGACACTGCTCCTCCGCTGCCACCTGTGACCGCCTCCTCTGGGTCACCACGGCAAAGGTCTCCACGGAAACACGCAACGCGTAACAAAGAGATCCACTGCGGTGGGACCGCGGTCAAGGGCTCCTCCAGCACCACGGGATGAAGGGCAGCATCAACACCCAACCAGCGTGGGGCACAGCCCCTCTGGGGCGGGCCTGACCAGGGCCTTCCTCTGCCAGCACACGCTGAACTGCTCCTCCGGGGAGCCACACATTGCAAAACAGACCATACAATACAGACAAATCCATACTGACAGTCCCATATATTATTATTAGACACCTTAACATACTATTACAGACCAGACAGAAAAGGCAATACATACTATAGGAGAGAGTAAACCCAGCACCGACGATACATACAAGTCATGGCAATAAAACAGATACAAAAATATGGCAATAAACAAAGATACAAAAATACATGCCACACAATACATGACAAACCATACCATATTAACTCCAGCACAACACAAAGAACAATACAACCCATACCAGACAATACAGGCACGGCAGTGTCAAACACAATGCAGCACAAGATAGACAAGATGATGCAATACACGGGATTCCACATAGGCCATTCCCTAGATTACACAACACACCGTACAGTACACAACACACCTACCATCCATGAAACACACTACACACAACACAATGCAAAATACGATCCACACTACAAGATGCAATATACAGATGCCAGCACACAAAAGGAAATACACTATATATAAAACGCAATATACCAGAAAGCAGACAATTCCAGACAATGCAGAACAGAATACATCCCATAAATCAATCCAAACACATACAGTACGTACAATAACTAACAGGCCATAACCACCTATATTACGGGAACCATCCCACCATACAAAACACACTACAACACAATTCAAGTCACAAAGGTACACAGCACCAATAATACAAGACATCAGAACACAAGAAATACCATTCCACAGGGAAAAAGACAACCAACACAAGACATGCAAGGCCGAGCCCCGATGACGAGCGGCTCCTCGGGCAACGTGCAGTGAGCCCAGAGATGCTCTGCGGCGGCGTGATCGAGGCCTCCAAGAAGAGCTGGGATGTGCCGTGCAGAGCTCCTCCGGGGCGGGGCGACGATGGCTCCTCCGCGGCGGCGCAGCCAAGGCGAAGGGCTCCTCCGCGGAGGCAGACGTTACAAACCATACCATACAATACCGTACCCACGATACAAGACAGACAATACCCTACAGACCACACCATAACTTACAGACCTTACCTGACGGTGCAAACCACACCTGTCAGATAACACTACACACAACCGACAGACAAGGAATCACAAGACAAAATACCAGACAGACAATCCAGCCCCAAATCCATTACAATACACACACAGGTACTACAAAACACAAAACACATTACAATGCCAAGTACATCACAAAATCTACAGTGCCAAAAAACACAGTATGTCCTCTACAAGAAGGAGCACGCCATACCATACAGAAAAATGCACAAAATAATGCTCAAAAAAACCACAAAATACAATACATTACAAAGAAAAATAAGTTTCTGTACAAAATACATAAAAAGCAACCCAAAATACAATAAATATTACATTACCAAAGAAAAATTGCCATACACAATATGTTAGAAAATAAAATACATACAATGCAAGGGAAGATACAAATCCTCCAATACATTCAATGCTGTACAGTACATACCATAAAATACCACACAACCAATAAAACAGACGATACAGTGCAAACTACATGGGATACAATTAATGCCATTCCATACCTACAGTGTGCAATAGGATATAAACCAGAACACAATACATGGAGTATACGAAATGCAACACATACAACACATCAAATATATAACACAAAAATCTGTACAGAGAATACGTACAAACAATACAATACCCACAGTGATACAGAGGATACTTAACCTAGGATACATTCCAGACCATAAACACACACCATAACGTACGTACAAGAACATCGATACCAAACCCCAATCATACAGTACAACAGATACCATGAAGAGCCTACGACACTTACCAAAATACAAAATAGAATACACAGATGACATGAAATCCCATCCCATACCATACACAAGTCAAAATAATACCCAAAGGACTACATATTCTAACACAGAGAAACACGATGATCCATACGATGCAGATGATGCATACCATACCGTAATACATCACAACTCATACAATACCGTAAATACCAAAGCAGATGCTACAACACAATGCACCCTGCAGTACAGACCTCTAAATACCGTATGATACAAGACGCAGAGTAAAACATACCCACTAACAATACAATACAAAGTACCACACGGCCAATGCAGTACGGCAGAAAGGACGGACAGCACCAGACAACAGAAAAACCCAGACCGCACTTACCAGACAATACTTACCCCACGGTCTGCAGAGGGGCGCCTGCCTGCCACTCCGGCGGCACTCACCAAAGCCCAAAACTCTCTCACGAGGCACCACGCTCAAGGGCTCCTCCCCCACAGGGGTGATGAAGAGCTCACCAGGCACAACGGCAGTGAAGGGCTCCTCCAGGGCAGCGTGCTGAAGGGCTGCAAGGAGACCCACCCAGCGTGCGGAACAGCTCCTCTGGGGCCACCGTCATCAAAAGCTCCTCCAATGCCACACGCTCAAGGGCTCCTCCAGAGCGCTCTGACGCTCAAGGGGCTCCTCCAGGGCTTGCATGATGATGGGCTGCTCCGCTGACACGCACAGAAGAGCTCCCTGAGGGCCTCGCAGGAAAAGGCTCCTCCGCTGCAACACGGTGAAGGGCTCCTACAGGGTAGGGATGATCAAGGCCTCCTCCGGGACAGCACAGTGAAGCTCTCCTGCATGGGCGCCACGCAGGGCTCCAAGGACAGACGGGCAGCACCACCAAGCGCTCCGACGGGCAGGTGTAACAGGGAAGGGCTCCTCCAGCTTGGCGCCATGAAGGGCTGCTCCAAGGCGGGGATGATGCTGGGCTCCTCCAAAGACACAGCAATCAAGGGCCCCCTGGCCCAGCACGAGCAAGGAGGGCTCCTGCATGCCCACAGGGCAAAGGGCACCTCTGGGGCAGGCTGGGGAACAGCTCCTGCTGCACAGCACACGGAAGGAAGGGCTCCAACAGCAGCTCGACCATGCAATGAGGACCCCCTGCAGAGCCGCACAACCAGGTGCTCCTCGGGAGTCACGATGAAAACGGCATCCTCTGCCGTGGCAGGATGAAGAGCTCCTCTGGGTACAGCGTCCGGAAGGGCTGCAAGGAGACCCACCAAGCGTGGGGAACAGCTGCTCTCTGGGGCCAGGGTCACCAAGGGCTCCTCCAGTGCCACATGCTCAAGGGCTCCTCCACAGCCCTCCGACGCTGAAGGGCTCCTCTGCGGCTGGCATGATGGTGGGCTGCTCCGCTGCCACCCACAGCACAGCTCCTGAGGGCCTCCCGGGACACTGCTCCTCCGCTGCCACCTGTGACCGCCTCCTCTGGGTCACCACGGCAAAGGTCTCCACGGAAACACGCAACGCGTAACAAAGAGATCCACTGCGGTGGGACCGCGGTCAAGGGCTCCTCCAGCACCACGGGATGAAGGGCAGCATCAACACCCAACCAGCGTGGGGCACAGCCCCTCTGGGGCGGGCCTGACCAGGGCCTTCCTCTGCCAGCACACGCTGAACTGCTCCTCCGGGGAGCCACACATTGCAAAACAGACCATACAATACAGACAAATCCATACTGACAGTCCCATATATTATTATTAGACACCTTACCATACTATTACAGACCAGACAGAAAAGGCAATACATACTATAGGAGAGAGTAAACCCAGCACCGACGATACATACAAGTCATGGAATAAAACAGATACAAAAATATGGCAATAAACAAAGATACAAAAATACATGCCACACAATACATGACAAACCATACCATATTAACTCCAGCACAACACAAAGAACAATACAACCCATACCAGACAATACAGGCACGGCAGTGTCAAACACAATGCAGCACAAGATAGACAAGATGATGCAATACACAGGATTCCACATAGGCCATTCCCTAGATTACACAACACACCGTACAGTACACAACACACCTACCATCCATGAAACACACTACACACAACACAATGCAAAATACGATCCACACTACAAGATGCAATATACAGATGCCAGCACACAAAAGGAAATACACTATATATAAAACGCAATATACCAGAAAGCAGACAATTCCAGACAATGCAGAACAGAATACATCCCATAAATCAATCTAAACACACACAGTACGTACAATAACTAACAGGCCATAACCACCTATATTACGGGAACCATCCCACCATACAAAACACACTACAACACAATTCAAGTCACAAAGGTACACAGCACCAATAATACAAGACATCAGAACACAAGAAATACCATTCCACAGGGAAAAAGACAACCAACACAAGACATGCAAGGCCGAGCCCCGATGACGAGCGGCTCCTCGGGCAACGTGCAGTGAGCCCAGGGATGCTCTGCGGCGGCGTGATCGAGGCCTCCAAGAAGAGCTGGGATGTGCCGTGAAGAGCTCCTCCGGGGCGGGGCGACGATGGCTCCTCCGCGGCGGCGCAGCCAAGGCGAAGGGCTCCTCCGCGGAGGCAGACGTTACAAACCATACCATACAATACCGTACCCACGATACAAGACAGACAATACCCTACAGACCACACCATAACTTACAGACCTTACCCGACGGTGCAAACCACACCTGTCAGATAACACTACACACAACCGACAGACAAGGAATCACAAGACAAAATACCAGACAGACAATCCAGCCCCAAATCCATTACAATACACACACAGGTACTACAAAACACAAAACACATTACAATGCCAAGGACATCACAAAATCTACAGTGCCAAAAAACACAGTATGTCCTCTACAAGAAGGAGCACGCCATACCATACAGAAAAGTGCACAAAATAATGCTCAAAAAAACCACAAAATACAATACCTTACAAAGAAAAATAAGTTTCTGTACAAAATACATAAAAAGCAACCCAAAATACAATAAATATTACATTACCAAAGAAAAATTGCCATACACAATATGTTAGAAAATAAAATACATACAATGCAAGGGAAGATACAAATCCTCCAATACATTCAATGCTGTACAGTACATACCATAAAATACCACACAACCAATAAAACAGACGATACAGTGCAAACTACATGGGATACAATTAATGCCATTCCATACCTACAGTGTGCAATAGGATATAAACCAGAACACAATACATGGAGTATACGAAATGCAACACATACAACACATCAAATATATAACACAAAAATCTGTACAGAGAATACGTACAAACAATACAATACCCACAGTGATACAGAGGATACTTAACCTAGGATACATTCCAGACCATAAACACACACCATAACGTACGTACAAGAACATCGATACCAAACCCCAATCATACAGTACAACAGATACCATGAAGAGCCTACGACACTTACCAAAATACAAAATAGAATACACAGATGACATGAAATCCCATCCCATACCATACACAAGTCAAAATAATACCCAAAGGACTACATACTCTAACACAGAGAAACACGATGATCCATACGATGCAGATGATGCATACCATACCGTAATACATCACAACTCATACAATACCGTAAATACCAAAGCAGATGCTACAACACAATGCACCCTGCAGTACAGACCTCTAAATACCGTATGATACAAGACGCAGAGTAAAACATACCCACTAACAATACAATACAAAGTACCACACGGCCAATGCAGTACGGCAGAAAGGACGGACAGCACCAGACAACAGAAAAACCCAGACCGCACTTACCAGACAATACTTACCCCACGGTCTGCAGAGGGGCGCCTGCCTGCCGCTCCGGCGGCACTCACCAAAGCCCAAAACTCTCTCACGAGGCACCACGCTCAAGGGCTCCTCCCCCACAGGGGTGATGAAGAGCTCACCAGGCACAACGGCAGTGAAGGGCTCCTCCAGGGCAGCGTGCTGAAGGGCTGCAAGGAGACCCACCAAGCGTGCGGAACAGCTCCTCTGGGGCCACCGTCATCAAAAGCTCCTCCAATGCCACACGCTCAAGGGCTCCTCCAGAGCGCTCTGACGCTCAAGGGGCTCCTCCAGGGCTTGCATGATGATGGGCTGCTCCGCTGACACGCACAGAAGAGCTCCCTGAGGGCCTCGCAGGAAAAAGCTCCTCCGCTGCAACACGGTGAAGGGCTCCTACAGGGTAGGGATGATCAAGGCCTCCTCCGGGACAGCACAGTGAAGCTCTCCTGCATGGGCGCCACGCAGGGCTCCAAGGACAGACGGGCAGCACCACCAAGCGCTCCGACGGGCAGGTGTAACAGGGAAGGGCTCCTCCAGCTTGGCGCCATGAAGGGCTGCTCCAAGGCGGGGATGATGCTGGGCTCCTCCAAAGACACAGCAATCAAGGGCCCCCTGGCCCAGCACGAGCAAGGAGGGCTCCTGCATGCCCACAGGGCAAAGGGCACCTCTGGGGCAGGCTGGGGAACAGCTCCTGCCGCACAGCACACGGAAGGAAGGGCTCCAACAGCAGCTCGACCATGCAATGAGGACCCCCTGCAGAGCCGCACAACCAGGTGCTCCTCGGGAGTCACGATGAAAACGGCATCCTCTGCCGTGGCAGGATGAAGAGCTCCTCTGGGTACAGCGTCCGGAAGGGCTGCAAGGAGACCCACCAAGCGTGGGGAACAGCTGCTCTCTGGGGCCAGGGTCACCAAGGGCTCCTCCAGTGCCACATGCTCAAGGGCTCCTCCACAGCCCTCCGACGCTGAAGGGCTCCTCTGCGGCTGGCATGATGGTGGGCTGCTCCGCTGCCACCCACAGCACAGCTCCTGAGGGCCTCCCGGGACACTGCTCCTCCGCTGCCACCTGTGACCGCCTCCTCTGGGTCACCACGGCAAAGGTCTCCACGGAAACACGCAACGCGTAACAAAGAGATCCACTGCGGTGGGACCGCGGTCAAGGGCTCCTCCAGCACCACGGGATGAAGGGCAGCATCAACACCCAACCAGCGTGGGGCACAGCCCCTCTGGGGCGGGCCTGACCAGGGCCTTCCTCTGCCAGCACACGCTGAACTGCTCCTCCGGGGAGCCACACATTGCAAAACAGACCATACAATACAGACAAATCCATACTGACAGTCCCATATATTATTATTAGACACCTTAACATACTATTACAGACCAGACAGAAAAGGCAATACATACTATAGGAGAGAGTAAACCCAGCACCGACGATACATACAAGTCATGGCAATAAAACAGATACAAAAATATGGCAATAAACAAAGATACAAAAATACATGCCACACAATACATGACAAACCATACCATATTAACTCCAGCACAACACAAAGAACAATACAACCCATACCAGACAATACAGGCACGGCAGTGTCAAACACAATGCAGCACAAGATAGACAAGATGATGCAATACACGGGATTCCACATAGGCCATTCCCTAGATTACACAACACACCGTACAGTACACAACACACCTACCATCCATGAAACACACTACACACAACACAATACAAAATACGATCCACACTACAAGATGCAATATACAGATGCCAGCACACAAAAGGAAATACACTATATATAAAACGCAATATACCAGAAAGCAGACAATTCCAGACAATGCAGAACAGAATACATCCCATAAATCAATCCAAACACATACAGTACGTACAATAACTAACAGGCCATAACCACCTATATTACGGGAACCATCCCACCATACAAAACACACTACAACACAATTCAAGTCACAAAGGTACACAGCACCAATAATACAAGACATCAGAACACAAGAAATACCATTCCACAGGGAAAAAGACAACCAACACAAGACATGCAAGGCCGAGCCCCGATGACGAGCGGCTCCTCGGGCAACGTGCAGTGAGCCCAGAGATGCTCTGCGGCGGCGTGATCGAGGCCTCCAAGAAGAGCTGGGATGTGCCGTGCAGAGCTCCTCCGGGGCGGGGCGACGATGGCTCCTCCGCGGCGGCGCAGCCAAGGCGAAGGGCTCCTCCGCGGAGGCAGACGTTACAAACCATACCATACAATACCGTACCCACGATACAAGACAGACAATACCCTACAGACCACACCATAACTTACAGACCTTACCTGACGGTGCAAACCACACCTGTCAGATAACACTACACACAACCGACAGACAAGGAATCACAAGACAAAATACCAGACAGACAATCCAGCCCCAAATCCATTACAATACACACACAGGTACTACAAAACACAAAACACATTACAATGCCAAGTACATCACAAAATCTACAGTGCCAAAAAACACAGTATGTCCTCTACAAGAAGGAGCACGCCATACCATACAGAAAAATGCACAAAATAATGCTCAAAAATACCACAAAATACATTACAAAGAAAAATAAGTTTCTGTACAAAATACATAAAAAGCAACCCAAAATACAATAAATATTACATTACCAAAGAAAAATTGCCATACACAATATGTTAGAAAATAAAATACATACAATGCAAGGGAAGATACAAATCCTCCAATACATTCAATGCTGTACAGTACATACCATAAAATACCACACAACCAATAAAACAGACGATACAGTGCAAACTACATGGGATACAATTAATGCCATTCCATACCTACAGTGTGCAATAGGATATAAACCAGAACACAATACATGGAGTATACGAAATGCAACACATACAACACATCAAATATATAACACAAAAATCTGTACAGAGAATACGTACAAACAATACAATACCCACAGTGATACAGAGGATACTTAACCTAGGATACATTCCAGACCATAAACACACACCATAACGTACGTACAAGAACATCGATACCAAACCCCAATCATACAGTACAACAGATACCATGAAGAGCCTACGACACTTACCAAAATACAAAATAGAATACACAGATGACATGAAATCCCATCCCATACCATACACAAGTCAAAATAATACCCAAAGGACTACATATTCTAACACAGAGAAACACGATGATCCATACGATGCAGATGATGCATACCATACCGTAATACATCACAACTCATACAATACCGTAAATACCAAAGCAGATGCTACAACACAATGCACCCTGCAGTACAGACCTCTAAATACCGTATGATACAAGACGCAGAGTAAAACATACCCACTAACAATACAATACAAAGTACCACACGGCCAATGCAGTACGGCAGAAAGGACGGACAGCACCAGACAACAGAAAAACCCAGACCGCACTTACCAGACAATACTTACCCCACGGTCTGCAGAGGGGCGCCTGCCTGCCACTCCGGCGGCACTCACCAAAGCCCAAAACTCTCTCACGAGGCACCACGCTCAAGGGCTCCTCCCCCACAGGGGTGATGAAGAGCTCACCAGGCACAACGGCAGTGAAGGGCTCCTCCAGGGCAGCGTGCTGAAGGGCTGCAAGGAGACCCACCCAGCGTGCGGAACAGCTCCTCTGGGGCCACCGTCATCAAAAGCTCCTCCAATGCCACACGCTCAAGGGCTCCTCCAGAGCGCTCTGACGCTCAAGGGGCTCCTCCAGGGCTTGCATGATGATGGGCTGCTCCGCTGACACGCACAGAAGAGCTCCCTGAGGGCCTCGCAGGAAAAGGCTCCTCCGCTGCAACACGGTGAAGGGCTCCTACAGGGTAGGGATGATCAAGGCCTCCTCCGGGACAGCACAGTGAAGCTCTCCTGCATGGGCGCCACGCAGGGCTCCAAGGACAGACGGGCAGCACCACCAAGCGCTCCGACGGGCAGGTGTAACAGGGAAGGGCTCCTCCAGCTTGGCGCCATGAAGGGCTGCTCCAAGGCGGGGATGATGCTGGGCTCCTCCAAAGACACAGCAATCAAGGGCCCCCTGGCCCAGCACGAGCAAGGAGGGCTCCTGCATGCCCACAGGGCAAAGGGCACCTCTGGGGCAGGCTGGGGAACAGCTCCTGCCGCACAGCACACGGAAGGAAGGGCTCCAACAGCAGCTCGACCATGCAATGAGGACCCCCTGCAGAGCCGCACAACCAGGTGCTCCTCGGGAGTCACGATGAAAACGGCATCCTCTGCCGTGGCAGGATGAAGAGCTCCTCTGGGTACAGCGTCCGGAAGGGCTGCAAGGAGACCCACCAAGCGAGGGGAACAGCTGCTCTCAGGGGCCAGGGTCACCAAGGGCTCCTCCAGTGCCACATGCTCAAGGGCTCCTCCACAGCCCTCCGACGCTGAAGGGCTCCTCTGCGGCTGGCATGATGGTGGGCTGCTCCGCTGCCACCCACAGCACAGCTCCTGAGGGCCTCCCGGGACACTGCTCCTCCGCTGCCACCTGTGACCGCCTCCTCTGGGTCACCACGGCAAAGGTCTCCACGGAAACACGCAACGCGTAACAAAGAGATCCACTGCGGTGGGACCGCGGTCAAGGGCTCCTCCAGCACCACGGGATGAAGGGCAGCATCAACACCCAACCAGCGTGGGGCACAGCCCCTCTGGGGCGGGCCTGACCAGGGCCTTCCTCTGCCAGCACACGCTGAACTGCTCCTCCGGGGAGCCACACATTGCAAAACAGACCATACAATACAGACAAATCCATACTGACAGTCCCATATATTATTATTAGACACCTTACCATACTATTACAGACCAGACAGAAAAGGCAATACATACTATAGGAGAGAGTAAACCCAGCACCGACGATACATACAAGTCATGGAATAAAACAGATACAAAAATATGGCAATAAACAAAGATACAAAAATACATGCCACACAATACATGACAAACCATACCATATTAACTACAGCACAACACAAAGAACAATACAACCCATACCAGACAATACAGGCAGGGCAGTGTCAAACACAATGCAGCACAAGATAGACAAGATGATGCAATACACAGGATTCCACATAGGCCATTCCCTAGATTACACAACACACCGTACAGTACACAACACACCTACCATCCATGAAACACACTACACACAACACAATGCAAAATACGATCCACACTACAAGATGCAATATACAGATGCCAGCACACAAAAGGAAATACACTATATATAAAACGCAATATACCAGAAAGCAGACAATTCCAGACAATGCAGAACAGAATACATCCCATAAATCAATCCAAACACACACAGTACGTACAATAACTAACAGGCCATAACCACCTATATTACGGGAACCACCCCACCATACAAAACACACTACAACACAATTCAAGTCACAAAGGTACACAGCACCAATAATACAAGACATCAGAACACAAGAAATACCATTCCACAGGGAAAAAGACAACGAACACAAGACATGCAAGGCCGAGCCCCGATGACGAGCGGCTCCTCGGGCAACGTGCAGTGAGCCCAGGGATGCTCCGCGGCGGCGTGATCGAGGCCTCCAAGAAGAGCTGGGATGTGCCGTGCAGAGCTCCTCCGGGGCGGGGCGACGATGGCTCCTCCGCGGCGGCGCAGCCAAGGCGAAGGGCTCCTCCGCGGAGGCAGACGTTACAAACCATACCATACAATACCGTACCCACGATACAAGACAGACAATACCCTACAGACCACACCATAACCTACAGACCTTACCCGACGGTGCAAACCACACCTGTCAGATAACACTACACACAACCCACAGACAAGGAATCACAAGACAAAATACAAGACAGACAATCCAGCCCCAAATCCATTACAATACACACACAGGTACTACAAAACACAAAACACATTACAATGCCAAGGACATCACAAAATCTACAGTGCCAAAAAACACAGTATGTCCTCTACAAGAAGGAGCACGCCATACCATACAGAAAAATGCACAAAATAATGCTCAAAAATACCACAAAATACATTACAAAGAAAAATAAGTTTCTGTACAAAATACATAAAAAGCAACCCAAAATACAATAAATATTACATTACC
The DNA here is from genome assembly GCF_965140245.1 of Athene noctua. Classification (NCBI taxonomy): domain Eukaryota; kingdom Metazoa; phylum Chordata; class Aves; order Strigiformes; family Strigidae; genus Athene; species Athene noctua. Next base: position 86,953 of record NW_027437843.1, read on the forward strand.
AAAGAAAAATTGCCATACACAGTATGTTAGAAAATAAAATACATACAATGCAAGGGAAGATACAAATCCTCCAATACATTCAATGCTGTACAGTACATACCATAAAATACCACACAACCAATAAAACAGACGATACAGTGCAAACTACATGGGATACAATTAATGCCATTCCATACCTACAGTGTGCAATAGGATATAAACCAGAACACAATACATGGAGTATACGAAATGCAACACATACAACACATCAAATATATAACACAAAAATCTGTACAGAGAATACGTACAAACAATACAATACCCACAGTGATACAGAGGATACTTAACCTAGGATACATTCCAGACCATAAACACACACCATACCGTACGTACAAGAACATCGATACCAAACCCCAATCATACAGTACAACAGATACCATGAAGAGCCTACGACACTTACCAAAATACAAAATAGAACACACAGATGACATGAAATCCCATCCCATACCATACACAAGTCAAAATAATACCCAAAGGACTACATATTCTAACACAGAGAAACACGATGATCCATACGATGCAGATGATGCATACCATACCGTAATACATCACAACTCATACAATACCGTAAATACCAAAGCAGATGCTACAACACAATGCACCCTGCAGTACAGACCTCTAAATACCGTATGATACAAGACGCAGAGTAAAACATACCCACTAACAATACAATACAAAGTACCACACGGCCAATGCAGTACGGCAGAAAGGACGCACAGCACCAGACAACAGAAAAACCCAGACCACACTTACCAGACAATACTTACCCCACGGTCTGCAGAGGGGCGCCTGCCTGCCGCTCCGGCGGCACTCACCGAAGACCAAAACTCTCTCACGAGGCACCACGCTCAAGGGCTCCTCCCCCACAGGGGTGATGAAGAGCTCACCAGGCACAACGGCAGTGAAGGGCTCCTCCAGGGCAGCGTGCTGAAGGGCTGCAAGGAGACCCACCAAGCGTGTGGAACAGCTCCTCTGGGGCCACCGTCATCAAAAGCTCCTCCAATGCCACACGCTCAAGGGCTCCTCCAGGGCTTGGATGATAATGGGCTGCTCCTCTTACATCCCTTGAAAGGATTTTTCTTAGTTGTTGTTTCACATCCATGTTCTGGTCTAGATTGTGCTGAGACTATTTCCCACTAATAAAGAAAAGAAAATGCTTTTTTTGTTAAGCAGCAAGCAATCTTTGCCCCAAAATTGCATAAATTATGATTTACTCCTTGAACTCATTTCCTTTGTTACTTTCCTCACACACCCGAACTTTGTTACTGATTTTATTAACAGCTGAAATTAAATTGTGTTTGGTTTTAATATAAGTATAGAATTAAGAGACATTTTAGTAAAAATCATTTTACATTTATTGTATTTTGAATCTAGCAACCGACTGCTACTCTAAAATTCCCTGTACAGCCCTGTACCAAGGCCGAAGGGATTGGTCATAATTGTCCAATGGGAACGGTTAGAACCTAGGTAACAAAACACGAGGTGATTTGTAAACTGATTTATAATGCATACATAGGACTAGAAGAATGCAAGTAGCTGTCAAGGTCCAGGATTAATGGGAACTGAGGGCAGTAACCGTAACAGCTGGCAGGTACCTGCCAAGAAAACTGTCCTTAAGCAAAAGGTAATTCCGGCAGGGGGAGATCGCATCCACCAACCCATGGACCACCTACTCACATTACACCCCAGAGCCATTTCTAGACATTTCTAACCTTTACTGCGCAGAATCGGAAATAGGAGGAGAATATGTTAATGATTTCTTGGAAGTTGTGTGTTTATGTATGAAGACATAATGAATATGTATGAGTAAGTTCTATATAAGCTGTATGATTCTGGTGCCTGGCACGTGTTGTTGGTGAGAGCACTCCCCTACACGTCCGGCCGTCAGTAAAGAAGTGTCTGCTTATCTGCATCACATTGGTGTCAATAAGTTATTTTTATCCCGTATTTCAGGGACAGTTTCTGGCACCCCAGATGGGACCTCGCTAAGAGAGACCGGAGGATTCGGGGACCTCATCGGTTACAGCCGGCACCAAGGGTTTCTCGGGGACACCCATCGATCCCCGATCCATAAGGCTCTTCGCGACGTCCCCTGGATTTGGTAAGACACTTCTCTTTGGTATTGGGAAGTGGGTTAAAGTCCCACTAGTGTAAGTCTGCCTGTCAGACTTGGCAAAAGCTGCGCAGGGTTGGACTAAGTGTAATAGTGTAAGTCTGCCTGTCAGACGCAGCGAAAGCTGTTCAGGGTTGGACCAAAGCATCCTAGCGTGAAGTGTAAGCCTAGGCATCTGCCCGTAAGACATAAGCGAAAGCTATTGCAGGGTTGGACAACAGCGTAGACAAGGGAACCTATATGCTATAGAGTTCTCAAAGGTAGTGCCTCTAATGAAAAGTTAGAAGTTTTTATGCACTTTATTGTGGTATTGTTTATTTCCTCGATTGAGTATTGTGTGTAATTAAGAACTGTGTTATATTGTGTGACATACCTTTATTTATGGTAATGATTGTGGAAAGGTGTGAGTGTGTTTGTAAGCGTGAGACGTGCAATTGAGCACAAAGCGAGTGTGGAGTTCGGATCCGTGGTTCTATTATCCTGCGAGGGGTGCAGTCGGAGAAGAACGAAGCGGAAAGCCTAAATGATTGTATATTGTGTTAAAAAGTAACTGAACCGTGGCATCTAAGCTGATTCATTTGTTTAAAAGTATGGGTAATCTTGCTGCAAATGACAAAGTTCCGAAAACTTCTCCGTTAGAATTTCTGTTAGCACACTGGGGAGATTTGCATGATGATTTGCGAAAGAGTCAGATGATTGAATATTGTAATCACTGGTGGCCTCTGTATACTCTGGATGATCAGGGAAAATGGCTCATGAATGGGACACTGTATTATAATACCATTTTGCAGTTAATGCTGTTTTGTAGAAGAGAAGGGAATTGAAGGGCCATATGTTGATTTATTTTTCTATTTAAGACAAAGGAAGGATTAGCAGAAGGAATGCAAGTTGATTAGTAGGGATAATTTACTAATGGCTATAACTTCTGACGATAAAAAGGTGAAAAAGTGTTGTTTAACATGTGCACTTGGAAAAGATTGTTTAAAGGAAAGAATTGCTTCTACTGAAAAGGATGAAGGGCCGGAATCAGATATATGCCCTCCACAGAGAGAACTATATATCCTATAGAGGATGTGGATGAAGGGTCGTCTGAGGTTGTAATTCATACCCCTGTTTCTCGAAGAACTCAGCAGCAGGTACAAACAATAGCTCCCCTGTGGCAGGGAGTTGGCAATGATGGGCCGGTGTGTGTGAAAGTGCCTTTTTCAGTGACGGATTTGATGGCTTAGAAGCAGGCAGCAGGAGTGTATAGAGAGGATCCTGAGAGAACAGGCAGAGTAGTAGATACTATAATCAGAACACAGAATCCGGACTGGAGTGATTTACAGGTGATTTTAGCTAATTTGTTAGATGATACAAAAAAACCCCAGATGGTATTAAAGGCTGGCAAAGCACAGGCAGAAGTGACTGTACTGAGTGGGACAACAGGTGGAATATTAGAGCAGCATTTTCCGTCTGGGGATCCACAGTGGGCATCCAAATAATGTGGAGCACAGAGAAAGACTGAGTCGGTATCAGAAATGGATTTTATATGGAGTTAAACATGCCATGCCTAAGTTTCTGAACTGGCGTAAATTGTATGAGGTGAGACAAGATAAGAATGAATCTCCCTCAGCGTTTCTGGAAAGACTAAAAGAAGCTTCCAAAAAAAAAAAAAAACCAAAACAAAAAACAAAACGAAAAAAAAAAATTATTTGAAAGTGGAAACTGAGGCAGCTCAGATATAATTGGCTTTGATTTTTATAGGACAATTGGTACCAGATATAAGAAAGAAACTGATTGATAAATTTTTGAAGTATACAATCTTGGAGGAGTGTGAATCTGAGTATAAAACTCTCATTCTACCAGTCAGAAAACCATCGGGTGAATATAGGTGAGTGCAAGACTTAAGAGCAGTGAATCAAATAGTTAAGGGTATATATCCTGTAGCAGCAAATCCCTACACGCTGTTAACAGCTTTAAAGGAGACTTATCAGTGGTTTACAGTGCTTGATTTAAAAGATGCTTTCTTTTGTATTCCTTTGGAAAGGGAAAACAGAAAATAGTTTGCTTTTGAGTAGGAAAATCCACAAACAGAACGAAAGATGCAGCTGACATGGACAAGCCTCCCCCAAGGATTTAAAAATAGCCCGATAATTTTTGGAAATCAGCTGGCAAAGGAGCTTGAAACACGGAAACAGGACAGACCAAAACCTGGGCATTTGCTTTTACAATATGTGGATGACACACTGATTGCTACAGAAGAAAGATTTACCTACATACAGGTAACAATAGATCTTTTTAATTTTCTGGCACTGAATGTCAGACTGTGATATATTTGGACTTTGAGATTTCAGAAGGGCAGCGGCAATTAGGAACAGAACGCTGAGAAGCCATGTGAGCTGAAAAATATTCATGAACTCAGAGCATTCTTAGGAATGACAGGGTGGTGCCGCCTCTGGATCATGAATTATGGTCTAACAGCTAAACTGCTATATGAGGCCCAAAGAACTCTCCTTTGACATGGGGCCCACAGCAACAACGGGCTGTCACAGAATTGAAACGCTTTAATGTCTGCACCTGCCTTAGGACTTCTGGACATAACCAAAGACTTTCAGCTGTTAGTCACGAAAGACAACGCCTGGCACTGGGTGTGCTGACTCAGAAGATGGGAAGCTGGAAACGACCTGTCGGATACTTCTCTAAACAACTGGACACGGTGAGTAAAGGGTGCCCAAACTGCCTTCGAGCTGTGGCTGCAACAGTGATGCTCATACAGGATACTCAGAAATTGACTTTGGGAAGCACAATAACAGTCTGTCCCACACATGGTGATAACTGTTTTAGAACAGAAGGGGGGACATTGGCTATCTCTGAGCTGAATGATGAAGTACCAGGTAGTACTGACTGAACAAGATGACATAATTCTGAAAGCAACTAACCTGGTAAATCCTGCAGTGTTTTTAAGTTCCACACAGGAAGAAGAGCAATTGGAGCAAGACTGCTTGGCTACTATCGAATGTTTATTCCAGTCAAGAAGATTTGAAGGATGTACCATTGGAGTAACCAGACTGGGAATTGTATACAGATGGCAGCAGCTTTATGGAACGAGGAGTTTGATATGTTGGATATGCAGTAATAACAGACACCTCAGTTATAGAAACAAAGGCACTGACGAGTACCACATCAACTCAGAAAGCAGAACTTATTGCTTTGATTTGAGCCTTAGAACTAAGTGAAAATAAAAAAAAAGTAAATATTTGGACAGACTCAAAGTATGCTTTTAGGGTAGTATATGTCCATGAAGCTTTGTGGAAAGAAAGAGGATTATTGTCCTCTCAGGGATCAAATATTAAGCATCAAAATTAAATTTTACAATTATTACAAGTTCAAAAACCAAATCAGGTAGCAATCATGCACTGTAAAGCACATCAAATTAGGGACACAAAAGAAATTGCTAGAAGTAATTTGGCCAACCAGACAGCAAGAAAACGAGTATTCCAAATGGCATTAATTCCCTCCAAAACAGTAACCCCTCACAGACAAGTAGTAGTTCCACCTAAAAGAAATAATGCAGACCAAACATCAAGAATGTCATTAGGGAGCAGAAGCTTTAGTAACTTCTTTACAAAACCAAGTTATATCTGTCAAGATGATAGACGTGGCTAAATTAATAACTGCAAAATGTGATGTATGTTTGAAAAATAATCCAGTAATCAAGAAAAGAGTTCAAATGGGTAGATTAAAATCTGTTACAGAGCCTGGAGATTGTTGGCAAGTAGATTTTTCAGAGTTACCTAGACAAAATGGGTACCGATACATCCTGGTGGGGGTTGATACTTTTACAGGATGGCCAGAAGCTTTTCCCTGTCGCACCACACAAGCCAATGAAGTAGTAAAGTGGTTACTATGAGAAATAATTCCAAGATTTGAAGTTCCTATTGGAATTTCGTCTGACAGAGGTCCACACTTTGTTGAAGAAATAGTCCAAAATGTTAACAAAATTCTGGGTATCACTTGGGATTTGCATAGTCCATGGAGGCCACAATCCAGTGGAAAAGCAGAAAGAATAAACCAGACTTTAAAAAGGCAAATAAGTAAGATCTGTTAAGAGACCAATTTAAAATGGCCTCAAGCCCTTCCATTAGCATTATTACAAATCAGAGTACAACCAAAGAGTGGAACCTCAGTCAGTCCTTATGAATTGCTGTATGGAGAACCTTATGAGTCCCCAGAACCAAATCCAAACATACATGTAAAAGGAAAACAGGATGTATATAACTATTTGCTTTCTTTAGGAAAAAACTTTGACTGCAATTCGGAGTGCAGTGGTGTGGAATAAACCATTATCCCTAGAAACTTGAGCGCATGATTTTCAACCAGGAGATTATGTCTATGTGAAAAAGTGGACTTCCGAACCTTTGCAAGAACGTTGAAAAGGACCTTTGCAAATATGTTAACCACCTTCACGGCTATCAAGATTGCAGAATCAGATGCTTGGATACACTATACCCGAGTGAAGAAAGCACCTACTCCATGGAAAATTATAAGCTGTGACCCAAAGACTTTAAAACATGTTTAGTATTTCATATCAGTTTGTGATTGTTCTCCTTATATTGGCTTGGACGGTGACGCTGGTGGAATCATGGGTTGATCTGGTGGCAAGGAACAGAAGGCAATCAGATACAGAACAATTAATTAACATTCCTAAAGGAATGCTTGAAGAAAATTTGATGTTAGTATTGATTAAGGGATTTGCCAACTTGCAGAACATTACACAAATTACTGCCTGTTTACCAATACCAAAAGCAGTAGGTGAATCTATTCCTTGGGGAATCTTAACTATAAATTTAACCAATTTGGAACATGAAAATAAGACTACTTATTGCAAACAAAAGCCAGTGATTCAATGGTATAAACAAGTGAAGGTTATTAGGAAACAATAGAAATCACCGGGAAAAATCAGACTGTGAGAAACTACTAAATTATGACTTTGTAACAGGGTCTCAGCCTAGTGCTTTGGATCGAGTTCCCCTCACAGGAGGCCCAAACCCTAATCTACAATGGTGTTCATACGATGAACAAATTAAAACAATGTGAGCAGGAACATCATGGAATGGCAGTGTAACAAAACTGGGCAAAGTACCCAAACCCAGGCACAGTGGGACTCTGTATGGTCTATGTCCATATTCTCACGATTTCAGTACATGGCCAGAACCCCTTGGTGTTTGACTTGGGACAGTGCCTGGGTTAACAGAGTGTTTGCAATCCTTCCCTCAATAGTAGATAAAGGCACTACCCGACCAGAAAAGGAACATGTAGTACCATGGTGGAAATGTGAAAAGGTGTATGATTGCAACAATGCCGATTTAATAATCAAAGAATTCCTCATTTGGCAGCTGCTTTAAAGTTTGATTGTTATTGTTGAGGTTTTTATAACCTCACCATGACTAGCATCTTTACACCCAGAAGAGGATACTTTTTAGTTTTAAAAAATCTAACATTCAGAGTCCAGGACATTTAGTTTGGGCATTAAGTGATGGCACCTGGACAACCCACTTACCAGTAGATGGTAAGGTAAAAGAAAAAAAAAAAAAAAAAAAAAAAATTGCTTAAGGCCTGCCAACATTGTGTCTGATTTGTAAGAAATAAATCACCATTCAAGGGATCCCTGGAAAATTTAAAATTACAACGAATTAAAAGGTCTGAAACAGATGATGACACCTGGAATGAACCATCAACAGGAGTAAAAATTGGCTGGGCTTTAGAGTCTCTTTTGAACCCAATAGCATCATATAGGAATAGAGAATGGCTTTATCACTTAACAGGACAAGTAAAAAATTGGCCAATATTACAAGAAAAAGATTTAAATAATTAAACATCCAGTCACAGATAACTTCCTGAACAACACTTCAAAACTGGATGGCATTAGATATCCTTCTGTTAAAGGAGCATGGAGTGTGTGGATATCATTAGGACAGACTGGATCATTGCTGCATTCATATTCCAAATGTTACACAGGATAGAACATGATTTAGATCTGTTAGGCAAAATAGAAAAAGAAACAGAAACAATTCGAGAAGGTATGTCAGAAGATTGGCTAGGAAAAATTTTTAGTGAATTAGGATAAAACTTAAACTCTGGGCTTAAATCCCTAATCAAAACTCTATTTTTGCTACTTACTGTCCTTTTGATAATTATGTTGGTGTATGCCTGTCTTAAAAGACAGTTTACTAATCAGCTTGCAATACATCATAGAATTGTGAGAGAAGTACCCACTCTGCCACCAGATTACAGCCCACCACCACCATCATCTGGCAAGACAAACTTTGGCTTCAAAGATGAAAATGAATAAAAGTGTGAAAGAATTGAAATGATTTATAACACTTTCAAAGGGGGGAAATGTTACTGATTTTATTAACAACTGAAATTAAATTGTGTTTGGTTTTAATATAAGTATAGAATTAAGAGACATTTTAGTAAAAATCATTTTACATTTATTGTATTTTGAATCTAGCAACCGACTGCTACTCTAAAATTCCCTGTACAGCCCCGTACCAAGGCCGAAGGGATTGGTCATAATTGTCCAATGGGAACGGTTAGAACGTAGGTAACAAAACACGAGGTGATTTGTAAACTGATTTATAATGCATACATAGGACTAGAAGAATGCAAGTAGCTGTCAAGGTCCAGGATTAATGGGAACTGAGGGAAGTGACCGTAACAGCTGGCAGGTACCTGCCAAGAAAACTGTCCTTAAGCAGAAGGTAATTCCGGCAGGGGGAGATCGCGTCCACCGACTCATGGACCACCTACTCACATTACACCCCAGAGCCATTTCTAGACATTTCTAACCTTTACTGCACAGAATCGGAAATAGGAGGAGAATATGTTAATGATTTCTTGGAAGTTGTGTGTTTATGTATGAAGACTTAATGAATATGTATGAGTGAGTTCTACATAAGGTGTGTGATTCTGGTGCCTAGCATGTGTTGTCGGTGAGAGCACTCCCCTACACGTCTGGCCTTCAATAAAGAAGTGTCTGCTTATCTGCATCACATTGGTGTCGATATTTTTATCCCAGGTTTTGGGGACACTACCATTATAAAGGAGAGAAGCCATGGAAAGAAAGTTCTAACACACAGGCTTCCCATTTCTTCAGCTACCAATTCAATTCAGTTCCTATATTAAGAAATACCAATACTCAGTCAACAGTGGACTCCACACTCCACCAGGCTCTTGTGGTGATGCACTCGAGGATAAACTTGGTGAAGGAAGCTCCCCAAACAGCCCAGGTGGGGAATCACTCACCTCAGAGCACCAGGCCGTGAAGGAACCACAAACAGCCAGACAGCAAAGGACTCTAGAACAGCTGGCGCTGAACTGCTCCTCCAGGGCCACGGGGTGATGCGCTCCCCACATGCTTCAAAACTGTCTTGGGTTGTCCTAGAAAACAGCAGTGAAATAGTTATTTGCATTCTCATCCGGAAATTTCCAGACAACACCTGCACAGCATTCCTGTCACTCTTCCAGAGACAGTAATTCCCAGCAAGCTGAATGAAAGCTCTGGAATCCATCCCAAGTCATCGCCTCCCAGGGCTCCCTGAGAAATTCCCCGTTTCTCACTGCTTCCGCTGGGCTAAAGAACCACACGGCACATTCCCACAACGGAAATGCAGCCTGTGTTTAGCCGGACTACACCCGATGGATACACAAATGCCCCACCTGCCCCCAGACCCTGCTGTCGCACAGGGCTCAGTCAACTCTGGGGCCACCCTCTCCTAACGCTTCTCAGAGAGCTGCCATCCCTCACAGGTGGCACCTGCACAGGGGCACAACCCGCTGCTTGGCCTTTGAACAAACCTGCAGCTCACAAGTTGCCCTTTGTGGCCCAGATACAAGGTGGCCCCCAAAACATTCCCCTCAGTCCCTTCACATGACCCCCCCGCACAGCTCCTATTTCACCCAGGAGACACTTCTCTGCTCCTCTGGTCACTCTCCCCTCACCTTTACTCTTTGCCCACTACACAACAGATACACAAGCAGCACAAATTCCACACCTGCGTCAGCTTGGGAGACTCGTCTGAGCTCCTGGGATGAAGCACAAGGCATTCACACAGCACAGACTCTGCACACGGACAAAAGGCTTTCGACTGTTTCTCATTCTCCAGCTGTAGGCTGAATAGAACATGACAGCATATTTACTGCCTGTGCTCGGAAAAGTTTTGCTGGGGTTTTTGTATCTGTGAGCAGGGCATTAACAAGAGAGCACCTGGTTTACACCTTGCTTAGCTGAAGCTCTTTTCATGTTTACATCTGATGGAGATAGCACATACTCTACACACAGAACAAGTCCTGCATTGCCCCAGTGAGGCAATTTTTGTCTGGCTGGATATAAAATACACACAGCTAGGGCACCCTCTGGATAGATTTACTCATGCAGAATCTACACAGAAAACATGCAGCAAGTATCTACAGACTATATAGGGACAGACACACAGAGATACATCTAAAGATGTCTGTCAAGTATCCACACACACCCTGACACAGTCTATACAGGCACTAACTACTCTGTCTCTGGCAAGAGAAGCCTCAGCTGATCTCACCTCTGATACAGAGAAATGATTACTTGTTTTATTTACTTATTTACTTATAGAAAACTTCTTAGCAACTTATTTACTTATAGCAAGTTATAGTATTTTTAAAATATTGCTAAGAATCCTGCTTGCCCAGACTGTTCTGTGGAATTTTACCAAGGACTACTGTGTTCATCAAAACAAAGCAGTTCACTGTGAAAATCTACCAAGGACTACAATGTCCAGCAAAATATTATACTTTTGGCCTTGAGGAAGAGGTGGCTCTAACTAGTTGGAATTTTGCTAATGAGTAAAGATAGCCATATATGGATGGTAGAAGT